>NW_012155840.1:568104-569859 GCF_000956105.1 Propithecus coquereli
TAGTAAAATAAAAATATTTTGATAAAATGTAAAATGACAAATACGCATACTTTTTATGCAGAATGACTGCAATTATGTAGCAAAATATGAGCAATGTGAAATTCATTGCCATACGCATATTGTGGTGTTTTTCCCATTTGTATTACAAAACACTATAGCACCACACTTACATTTTGAACTGAAGATTACTTTAAAACACGTTGCCAAATTGCCCTCTAACAATGTTGTTCCAATTAATCAATATTCATTAATGAGCCCATTTTCAGCATTTTCACTATCTCTAGATATTGTATTTCTTTTTAAACTTTTACTACTTACAGTTAAAATTTTTCCTATTGTCATTTTTTTATTTTGTTTCCTTACTAATTAGTGAGGTTGAGCACCTGTTCATCCCAATTGGCCTTTTACTTTTATCTATGAATAGACTGTTTATCTTTTGCCTGTTTTTATTAATATTGTTATATTGATTATTTTTCACATTATAGGCTTAAAACAACATTTTTTATATGTTTAAAAGGTTATTTTAAGCATAAAGAATCTTTTATAATCTTAGTGTTATATATTGAACTAGATAATTGGTTCATGTGCAGAAATGTATGTCTCTATTGTTTCATAGCCATTTTCAAATACAGATGAGCCTCAACTTATGATGGAGTTATGTCCCAATAAACCCATCATCAATTGAAAATATCAGAAGTTGAAAGGCATTTAGTACACCTAGCCTACCAAACATGACAGTTTAGCCTAGCCTACCTCGAATGAGCGCAGAACACTTACATTAGCCTACAGTTGGGCAAAATCATCTAATACAAAGCCTATTTTTAAATAAAGTTTTGAATATCTCATGTAATTTATTGAATACTATTCTGAAAGTTAAAAAGAGAATGGTTGTATGAGTACTCAAAGTATAGTTTCTACTGAATGCATATTTCTTTTGCACCATCGTAAAGTCAAAAAATCATAAATCAAACCATTTTGTAAATTGGAGACAATTTATACATTGCTTAATTTTATTTTTATGAGTTGGATTTGATGAATTAAGTTTTAGATTACTTATTATTGGAAATGTCAAATTTACCTTATTATAAGTGTGAGGTTTGTGTGCTTTAGGTGATAATTTCTTTAGACCTATAGTCCGCTGTACTGGGTTTAAATCTGAAGAGTCCAATTATGAGCTATATGATCATTGTTCATGCATTGAAAATTTATCTTTCAAGGCTGTGTAAGGAGTAAATCAGATAGCATTACTGTAAAATCCCCCACAAATGTTCGCGGACACAACACCTGCTTTATTCATGACATGATTCTGCACTGCTCCACAGAAGGCAGCTCCGTAGGGAAGCTCCTATCAATCATTTACTATCATTTGATGATTATGATGTTTATTCATGATTCATCCGAAAGACTTTCAAATAAAATATTCTATAAAGCAAGACTACCCTGAAAATGCCAGAGTTCCAAAAAAGTTAGATAAGATAATCAGCTATTATTGAAACTAAGCTTGATATCTTTTGGTTTCATACTCTCAGCTTATCACTAAAGAATATCTCATCTCTGCCCATGAAAAGACTTTTCAAAACCTACTCAAAAGCTATTGGCACTGAAAATGATTAAATTTTCTAACCTAGTGATGAATACATCGTAGCTACTCCATAAGTACGTATGACTAATACCAGAAAAATGTCCCACTAACTAGTCATTTTCCAGAAAACATTTCAATGTTGTTTGGTTAGTTTTAAATGACGTTTATAATTT
>NW_012155840.1:572790-573940 GCF_000956105.1 Propithecus coquereli
TCTCCCCTACATTTTTAGCTTTTCAGCCAGCCTTGCTTCTGTGCTTTGACATCTCAGATTAGTATGGCTTTAGCTTTCTGCCACTTGATTTGCATGTGATCTGAGGAATTCACTCAATGAAATGAATAGAAAAACAAACAAACAAAAATCTCATTTGGTGCAGAAATCTCTTTCAGAGTTAAATTCCCATCTGGCCCTGGCTTATTTTTTTCTGGGTCCTCTCGATTATCTTACACTATATATTATATAGGTGAGCAGTCAGATAGAGGTTTGGGCAGAAATTATACTCCAATTTGGGATCTCACCTCTTAGTTCTCTTGCTTTCAGGATTCCTCCTCATTTCCTACCTGGTCTTTCAGTAGTGAGCTCTATTCTTTACCATCATGGGCCAAGTCAGTAATGCTGATGTGTTCTTCCATTATAGCCAGGTGATACATAATGAATGTTTGTGTCTTCCCAAAATTCCTATGTTGAAACTTAATCCTCAATGTAATGGTATTTGGAGGTGAGGCCTTTGGAGGTGACTAGGTCATGAGGACAGAGCCCTCATGGACAGGGTTAGTGCCATTATAAAAGAAGCCCCAGAGGGCTCCTTCACTTCCTTCAACTGTGTGAGGTTACAGTAAAAAGTTGACCGCCTATGAACCAGGAAGTGGTCCCTCACCAGACACCTCATCTGTAGGCATGTTGATCTTGAAATTCTCAGCCTCTAGAACTATGAGAAATAAATTTCTATTATTTATAAGCCACCCAGTCTCTGGTAGTTGTTATAGCAGCCCAGAGGGAGTAAGGCACCATGAGAGTAGGGGACTGCTCTTACTCAAGAAAATCACACATTCACAATTCTTACTTCTTTGAATTTTAGATTTTTAAAGGTACATTCTCTTCCAGGTTTGTATGATGTTAGACTCTTTCCAATGCCTTTAAATAATTGTTCAATATTTTGTCCATATTTTATAATAATTTTATATGGGAGGGTTTTCATAACCAAATCTCATCACCGCCATTTCCAGAAGTTGTCCAAGCCACAGAGTTTTACTATAAGACATAATAGAGGGTTTGTACGTTGGCTTAGAGGAGGATAGACTCATAAATATTTTTAACTGATACAAAATTTTGTGTGACTATGCATATATGTATTATTGTGGGG
>NW_012155840.1:574841-576738 GCF_000956105.1 Propithecus coquereli
CAGTGTCTGAGAATTAAAAGGACAGATGACCAAATATGCTGTGATAATTATATCATATTGTTGTATGAGCAGCAAATACAGGGGTTTGTGGGATCACATGAAAGAGATAGTTAAGAACATTAGGGATCACATCTAGTGAATATATGACCCCTAAGATGATACTTACGTGATTACAAATGGATTCTTGTATTATTAGGAATGGGTAGTAGGGCTTATTAGAATCAATTTGAACAAGATAATATGTCAGTTTTGGTGAAATGGGAGGCATTCAATATGGTTACAGCCTGAGATACAAATGGTAGGAAACAAGGTTGAAGAATGTGGCTAGGAAAAGATTATGAAAAGCCTTATACAATAATTGGATATCCCTGATCATTAAACATTTCAGATATGGAAATGATAAATAGCAAAACAATTTTAGAGTCTCATCTCCCACACGATTTCAAGATTGGCTTCTGTACTGAAGAGAAAGGGATCGTTCCATCTATACCTGAAAATACCACCACTAACAAATTTAGGAGCAGTATTAAAAAGAGCACTTGAGTAATCAAAGAGTTCATTTATATTTCACATATGACTCAGGTAGATTTTTTTGCCTTGACCAGGTAGCTCCAACATTATAACATTCTTAGGTCTATTACCCCAGTTCCTTTAATTCTTATCCTCAGGTGAGCTTTATTTCATGGAAGAGAACTGATAATAGCCAGAAGAGATGTTGCTTGGAGAAGAAGAGAGGAGAAGAGTAAAGAAACTGTTTAGAGGCTCCACTGGTATGAAATTAGTGTCAGGATAATGTTTCCTACTTTAATACCAAGCTAAAAACCCTATGTGCAGCCTTCTGTGTTTTTACTTTCCAAGAACTCCAGGGGGCCCTACTGAAATAACAAGCTACATGTCCCACAGAAAAAAGTGATACCAGTTGTGTGGAGAGTGAAGATTTCTAGACATAAGATTAGATATGCTGTTTATTAGAAAGAAAGCTAAAGCTAAAAATATAAAACTTGTGTTAACAATGACTAATAAGTCTTCAAGAAGGTGGTGTGCATGTTGTTGTCAAAATATAGAAAAAGCACATTTCCATTTTTAAGAAGCAGAATCTACACTTGAATTACTAAAAATTTTGTTTTCTAATTATATATAGACCCTTTGCTGTAACAAGCAAAAGACAGAGGAAGAGATTGATACAGAAAGTAGGGCATGTTTTAATTGGGAGGCACAAACATAAGATGAATGGACTCTTCCTCTGTGAATTCTAATAGAACACTTAGAGTCAGTTCTTCTGAACTCTCCCAGTTTGCCTTATTAGGAGTGGACTTGGCAGTTCATTTTATAATCATTGTCTCATTTCTCCTTTCCACAAATATCACAGGTGCACAGACTCATGATGCTGCAATTGTTTAACTTTGAGGAACAAGCAGTGCCATTTATCATCTTCTATTTTCACATTTTTCTAACCATTGGTTCCAATCACTAAAGAAAGGAACAAGAAATACAGTTACAATCAGCCTAAAAAGCCTGGTATATGATGCTATATACAGACAAATGAATTTGGAAGAGTGTAACCACTTGGTAAAAAGGACAAAATAGACTCTATCTTGACAATAACTTATGAGCATTTGTTCTTTTCTCTTTCTTTATGTATTATTTTTGCATGACCTGTGTATGTATGTGTGTGTACCAAACCTTAGTAAAAATTTTGCTTCAGGGATATGACTGATGTAAAGTTTGTTTCATTGTTTAACAGACAATTGCCATACATATTTATCATAATGTATTCATTTCTCACCATAGTGATTAAATTTTTGGATGGCTATTATTTATAAGCAGTCTACTGTCTTTACCTTCCACCAAAAAGCTGATTGCAATAAAATACCAAGGACAGATTGCCAAAGTTTTG
>NW_012155840.1:577758-583188 GCF_000956105.1 Propithecus coquereli
AACAAACCCAAATTTCCATGAACACTATGATGAATACATAAATTCTGCAGTGTATAGACAAGGTAATCCTATACAAAATGCAAACCCACATTGTAAAAATGAACAAAATAGATGAAGCCTATTCATATTATGCTGAGCAAAAGAAGTCACAAAATACATGTAGTAATATTGAAGGCTATAGAGTTAAGCAACAAACACTATTACTTAGAGAGGCATGCATAGGCAGTAAAAGTCCAGAATAGTAAATAAAAGGAAAGACACGATTATTACTAAGTCAAGTCAGTGATTACCTCCAAAGAAGAATAAGAGGGATACTATCAGGATACTAGATCACATTCAGGGCTTCTAGAATGCTGATAGTGTCCTATTTCTTGACCCAGATGGTGTGTACAGAGATGATTTTTTTTAAGTTAATCATTACTTAAACCGAGACTTGAAGAACAGATAGAATTAATGCAAATAAAAATGGGATGGAAGAAATTTCCAAAGGTGTGAAACAGCATGAGCAAAGAGAAAGATGTATAGAAACAAAATAAACTGTGGCTATACTGATGAGTATATGAAGAAGAATGAAGAGAAATTAAGCTAGAATACCAGAGGAGCAAGAAGTCCCCACACACTAAGCAAATTGGTTACAATGGTAGGAGTTAGGTAATGATATTATAAGTGATTCATTGACCTGGAATGAATATTCCTTTGCTTCCACTTTTTCTACATTCCCCTGCAAAATCAGTGTCATTCCAATACCCTGAACCATTGGAATATGAAACAGGCAGGGTTGTAACAGCCTTGGCAATCTGTTTCTGGGACTGACAAGAGTTCAATACACCCACTTTCCAATACCATGGAGTTGTAAATCCACTACCTCTTATTTGTCCCGGTTTCTATAACTTAAATACTACCTTGGTTCTTGTATACTGTTTTTTGTTTGTTTAGTTCCCATTCTAGAGAAAGCCCGAACATGGTCGAGCCTTTCAAGTTACAACTATATAAATTCACATCGCCTGCTCTGTGCTCCATCTGCCTAATGTGGACACCGCTACAGCACTTGGAGCTCAGTGCAGAATATGGTTTGCCCTTGATGTGTGTGCTTATCTTTCTGACGGCACCTGTTATCTAGGCGTCTCTCCAGGTTCTGTGTGCCCAGCGCCACCTCCTCCTCCGCAGGCCTGGCTGTTGAGAAGAATAAACAAGTCCCTGATTTATTTGAATCCCCATTTCTACCTTTCAGAATAGAAATAATACTTGTTCAACAAATAACAGTGGGGATGAAGATCAACTATTACGTATGTAAAGAAATGGACATTATCATAACAGATTGCTATTTTTATGTGAAAATGTTAATATCCTTATTCCTGGAAGTGATGGAAAAACTGAACAAATATATATTGCAATGATCAAGCATAGGGTAACTTTTTTTTTCAAATTCAGAAGTCTTATTTTTATTTTTCAGGAGAAATGAAATCACACTTGCCTAGACGTTTAATTCAAATTGTCTTTGAAATGTACTTTTGCAGTATTACTCCTTGATAAGAAAAGAGAAAAATTCTAGAGATTTCTAATGACCCCGTGTACTGTTCCATTAGTAAGTGGAGATGATTCATAGACAGCATTTTCCCTCCCCTTAAGAATGAAGAGCCTTTTGTTTTCAGATGCTTTTGTTGTAATAATATTTTCCCAGTAAAACAATCATAAAAGAGGGTGGTGTAAGGCAATTAAAATAGCTTTGGTTATAAATTCTCCCTTTAGAGACTATGATTTGTAGGGATACAGCTGTTTTCACGAATAATGATTATAGTAACATTGCATTACTGAATTTTTTCTATGTAAATATTTGTTTCCATCCAACTTATCCTGAGTTACTCCCACTGAGGCTGCTCTCAAAGTGTGCAGCTGAGAAACGTCAGGGTTTTTTGTTTTTTGTTGTTTTTTTGTTTTAATGGCTTCTGTTCTCGAGTTTCTTGACTGTTGCATGAGCCAATGTGCAAATCAAGGGATTTGTCTGCTCTCAATGATTGCGCTTCATGTGCTACATATTATTAAAGTATGATGTTTTCCCTCTGGCCATTTTCTGTGCAAAATTGTAAGTCAATTCTAATTTTAAATGGAAATATAAAAGAGTGTCTACCTGTGTTTACTTATGAGTTACTATATGTCAAGACTTTTGGCAAATAATTGGCAGTTTCTCAAGCTAAATCAAGCAGGGGAAAAAAAAAAAGAAGAAGAAGAAATGTAAACTCTTCCCTAGGAAGAACAGGAAAACCATGAGGAACCTTGGTGGAATTCTCTCAACTCTCTCATTTTCTGTACATCTACTCTGAAGATTGGCTTTCTCAGCTTCTAAGTTGATATAGGAGAACATGGCTGCCCCATGCTCCTGAGTTCTTAAGTTAAAATTCAAAACACACAGATAATTCAATTTACTTTTTCTTAGTCTGTATTCTCAATTGATGAGAGGGAAAGAGGTTGCTCTAATCCCACTCCAGTGTTCAAGTCTGGGCATTACCAGCATTCAGGACAAATATGGCTGCTAGAAAGCAACCCCTTTAGAAAGAGGTGGTTCTGTGAGAAGGTCAGATACCTTAACTGTGTCTACTACAAACTAGCTCATCCAAACCTAGCCTTCTTGTTTCTTAAAATAAATATCTGCACTCTCACCACTCTCTCCCTCCTCAATTTTATTTGAGGCATAGAGTCTGAGAAGAGGTCTGTGAACCTACGCAGATGTATTTTGTAATAATCATTTCCTTTAGAAGATAGCACAAAAGCTTTTCTGAGCTGCTCTGTGATTCAGTTCCCTCAGGTAAGTTTGGCACGTACAATGCGTAGCTATTCACGACTGCTGCTTCAGTTCTCATACACGGTCTCACCAAGCAGGTAGACCACTTGAAGCAAATGAAGGAATGTATGTTACAAGAAAGAAGCTGTGTGAGTATCAGGCAAAAACAATACGCAATTCATTCCTCTTATTAATGAGCCACTTCCCCTTCAGGCAAATTATTTCACCAACATATGATCATGAAAGGCTTCGGTCAGAACTTCTTGACAAATTGGACTTGTTATTGGACAGGTGCCACTAACATGGAAATAAACACAAGGCTTTTTCAGCAGCTTTCTCACAAAGCAACCTACAGAGAGAATAGACAATTCCATCAGTCCAAGATTATCAGATGTGAAACTTCAGAGGTTTTCCTTATGGGACCATAGAGACAAGAAGGCATTTGGCTAGTAAAGGAAAAGACTTACAGAGAAGAACAAAAAATTTGAATGTAATTAATGGCAAAAATATTGACAAGACATACCACTAAAGAAAATGGATGTTAGAAACATTATCCTCTTAACCTCTTTTTTCCCCCTGATTTTATAAACTCTAAAGCTTATAAGCAGTAGATTCACAAAGATGAAGTCATGTAGTCAGTACAACAAAGTACTACTGAAAAAGCTCATTTTTTTGTGTATTGCTTTAAAAACTGGCACATATTTTTAAAAGCAAACATATCTGATAGGATTAAAATTCTTATGTCATATGAGCTATAGGATGAGTTTTACAAAATCATCCTCTTTGCTACAAAGAATTACAAAATTACAATGAGACATCTCAGCAAATTATTCTTTTGTGACATCATTTGGGAGATGGGTAATTGATGGCAGTATGACAAAATTAAAATTCAGAAATATCTGGGACTTTAGCAATTAGAGAAAAAATGATTACAGTACTATAATAAATTTTAAAAGAGAGAGAAAAGACAGAGAAAGAGAGAAAAGGGAAGGAAGGAAGGAAGGAAGGAAGGAAAGAAGGAAGGAAGGAAGGAATGGAGGGAGGAAGGAAGGAGAGAGAGAGAAAGAGAGAGAAAGAAATGCTAGCAAGCAAGCAATACTGAGAATCTTGCATTATTGCTTTGAGAAGTCCCACAACCAATATCAATTTGGCTGATTCTCCCTTTACTCTGTCCCATTTTATAAGATTATATGGCTTTAATCACTTTAGGGAAGGAGGTGCAATAAAAGAGCAGTGTGATTTTCTAAAAACACAGACCCCAGTAATTCCTGTGAGATCCCTGTCAGGATTTTGGAACAGAGATCATGACTACTTTATGAAAAGTATCCACTAAAGACAGCCCATTTGTTGCTTTGGTTATCATAACTAGCATTTACATTGTGCCAAACAGTATCAAGGTTTTAAACCACAAAATGAGCAGTGTTTAATATGCGCTTTGGCAGTCACACAGATCAAATAGGATCTCTAATTCAGATTCAATTTTACCTGTGTCTTTCATCCTAAAATTCTATCCGCTCTAACCATTGGGGTATAAGGTACTGATGTTTCAGCCCCTAGGATTCTCAGATTCACATCAAGGATAACGTTAGAATATTTTAACGTCCAGAATAAGAAAGCTAATTCCCTCTCCCCTAACAGCTGCACTCCAGGACAATTTACAGGAGAACTGACTCAGCTACACTCTGGCACCAAACACTAATTCTCAGTTAAATGATGGTAAAATGAGAGGTTTGGACAAAAACATTTCATCTTTCTTCTATGTGGTATTGTTATTACTAGGAAGCCACATTGGATCCAATCTTCCCTAACTCTGTAAAACATTCTACCACAAAAACTGCACTATTTTTCTACCTAACCTCAATTATTTAAAACTAGAATCCTATTCTGGACTATGTCATTATTCCAGTTACAAATAAACCATCCAATTTTCCTCATATGTAAATTATTTTTCATATGGGAAATGATTTTTATAACACTATTGGGATTTGTGGCAACTAGTTTCTGCACTGGATTAGGCGTTCTTTGTGAGTGGGGGCTTTGTCTTATATTTTTTATATCTCCAGCTCCTAGCACAACACTTGGCACAGAGTAAGAGCTCAAGAAACGTTGAAGGAACAAACGAACTCCAAATTAATCATCATATGGAAACAGAAGGAAACCCCATTACTCTCCCAATAGATAGTAATACCATTTAGGAAGAGAAAATTCAATTTGCATTGAATTTGTATTTTTCTATTTCAGCCACAGACCAAGATCACAAGAAAACAGAATACTTACAAAGGTACCTGATGCCAAAATCCCAACAGTAAAACCTGGGTTAAATATGAAGAAAGTATCGACAAAATTAAGCTGGGTTATTGTGACAGTATAGTAATAATAGAGGAGAAATCACCTAAGTGTTAACAACTAGGGAATGTCTCAATAGATTAGAGTACTTCAATGAAATAAAATATTATACATCCATGGAAAATGATAGTTTTAAGAGAGAGGTCTTTAATAGCATGATGTATCAAGTACTTCATGGGGCATTTCAGATCCTATTGGGCGACTAAGCTTGCTTGTTTCTTGTTCTAGCTATGCTGATGACTGACTCACATAAACCCAAGCCGACAGAGCTCTGTCTCACGTCCAATACAGAGCCTCTTCCTTGT
>NW_012155840.1:583238-585518 GCF_000956105.1 Propithecus coquereli
ATAGATTAGAGTACTTCAATGAAATAAAATATTATACATCCATGGAAAATGATAGTTTTAAGAGGTCTTTAATAGCATGATGTATCAAGTACTTCATGGGGCATTTCAGATCCTATTGGGCAACTAAGCTTGCTTGTTTCTTGTTCTAGCTATGCTGATGACTGACTCACATAAACCCAAGCCGACAGAGCTCTGTCTCATGTCCAATACAGAGCCTCTTCCTTGTGCCCCCAGCTTCCCTGTTGACACTGAGGCATGGCTCCCCACAAGACCTTCTCACATCCACACACATGCAGGGAAGTTAATACCCTGTGGGGCAAACTGTGGACCTGTGGGAAACAGTAGCTGGTGGATTCATGTTTCCTTTTTCTCCCTCGTAATTGACAATCTTATGATCTAGATCATAAGCCTCTTTGGAAAATGGTTCCCCGAGACTGAGCACGGGATCATGCTCTGCAGTAGTTACATTGATAACAAATCTTTATATTGCTTGTCCCTCCGTCCTCATTTCACTCCCTTTTTTTCTTATTCCTGCTCCCTGGAATTTCACTTCCTTATGAAATAATAGTGCATAAGACTTTGCCTCAAGCTCTTCTTTCTGCAGAAACCGAGTGTGACATTTGGAATGGTCCTAAAAAGAAGACATGCAGGCCAGGATTTGGGGGCTGAAATACCCTGTCGTTGAAGGCAACAAGCATTTTGACTTCAAATAGTTGGGACAGCAGTGTACTTTCAAAGTCTTCCCCCAGAGCTGTATCACTCTCTCGCTACCTGTTATAGCATAGTCTATAGAATCTTTGGTCATCTTTGCATTTGAATGAGCATCACACTGGTACATTAACATGATGACATTCTACTTATTTGACTTGGTGAGTAGGAAGTAGCAAAGATGCCAGATACTTCAGTAAGATACATGTCAGAGGATTAGAAATAAGCACCATGAATCCTCAGGAATGTGCCACATTAGTGAAACTTTTCTGGGTCCAGTGGCCCAGGACCTTTAAGGCAAAGAACATGGTTGCACCTTGAACCTCCTACCAAGAAGAAAGAGGCAAAGCTCTTGCTCTCTTTGGCTTTGGCAGGCAGCATATATTAACGTTGTATTTATGCTGACATTTATTTGGAGACTCAAAAGACTACTAATTTTGAATGGTACTCAGAATACAAGAGGAATCTATAGCAGGTCCAGGATGCTGTGGTATGTGCTCTCCTGCCACTTGGACCCTAGATTGGTTAATAAAATGGTGCTAGAGATATCTTTGGAGAATAAGGGTGCTATGTGGAGTCTCTGGTAAGCCGCAATAGAGGATGCACAGTGCAGACCCTTAGGGTTTTGTAGCAAGACTGTGCCTTCTTGGACAAAAATACTCACTGTTTGATAAATAGTTCCCAGAGCGGGCATTCATAGAGACTAAGAGAATAATTGTAGTTTTCAAAATGACAATGCCATTGGAACTGCACATCATAAACTAAGAATTATCAGATCTGAATCATAGAGTCAAGTAGCAGAGTACAATTCTGTTCTATGACACAAATTACATTTTAGGGATCAGGTCTGAGCAGTGTCAGAAAGGATGAGTAACAGGAGACTGGACTCCCATGTCAACTATCCTTGTTGCACTGACATCTCAACATTAACTTACACCTATGGTCATGTCATAATTATGTTTTGTTTTATTTTTAGAGGTGAGGTCTCTCTATGTTTACCTGGCCAGATTTCAACCCCTGTGCTCAAGCGATCCTCCTGCCTCGGCCTCTCAAGTAGCAGGAACTACATGCACCTGTCATCATGCCTGGTTTGTATGAGAATGTTTTACTCTTAACAGAGAAGAAATGAACCTGGACCTGGTTCATGGATGCATTGGCATAATACGTTACTGTGGAAAAATAAATTGCCGCCATGTTGAAGCCCCCCATGTATGGTGGCCCTGAGAAAACAGTGATGAGCTGCGAGCAGTCAGGTGTTAGATTAGCCATTGTGTGTGTAGGGATAAGTGGACCGAGGCCCAGCTATACAAGGGATTCTGGGCAGTGACAGTTGCTTTGGTTGGTAGGTAAAGGACTAGGGAGAAAAAAGGATTGGGAAATTAGGCATAAGAACATATAAGAGAACACTAGGAGATCAGGGTAGTGTAAGAGGTTTACTGTATCAGACACAAGAGGAGGTGCTTCAGGTTTTCTCACACACAATTTGTCTCTTGTTCCAGCTGCCACTGCAGTCATAGATGTGCATGTTCTGACCAACTTTACAGGGTTGCAATCTGACAGCTTCATGCCTAT
>NW_012155840.1:586233-595154 GCF_000956105.1 Propithecus coquereli
CAAATACCATGGGAAACAAGAATGCAAATCAAAACCAAGCAGATCCAAGGTCAAAATATCAGAAGCTAACAAAGGGGTAAGGGAAGATAAGTACTTTGTTCCTGAATAGTTTACAGGGGCTGTCTTATTGGGAGGACTGGGGTCCCTTTTGATATACTACCTGTTACATGAAGCCTACCATCTGGGTGAACATCTAACAGAGGTATGATGTGATGAATATATGTTCTAATTAAAAATTAGACAACACCTCAGAGAATAAGTAGAGGTTGATCATGTAGGATACAGGACAGAATATTTAAAATTTGAAAAAGTCTCTGAAGTTACAGAACATAAGGGAGTCTAATTTCATTAAGGGGAATTATGATATGGGCATAATTAGATGAAAAATATTATTATAGTAATATATGTTACAGGACTGTCACTTAGGAAGAAAAATGTATTTAGAAAAATAAGTTGATGAAGATTTGGGGATAGAAGGTAAGAAGACCCCAAGGAACTAGGATGTAGGGGAAACTATTCTTAGGCATGAGAACAAGGAAATTGCTTGTTGCTTAGAGAAGGTGGTGGGCTGTGAGGGTGGCAGAGACAAGAAGAGAATGGGGGGAGGGGGAAATGGGTGAAGATGGGGAGTATAAATCCTTACTTTTAAATCTACAAGTGTTTAAATCCACAAGTGTTCAGTCAAGTGTTTGGAACTCTGGAATGAGCCATGGGACTTGTAGAACGTGAAAGTTCTGGGTCCGGCTCAGTTTGTTGCAAAATAGAGATGGCACTCAGAGATGCAGGAATGCAGAAGCAGGGAGCACAGAGATTTGCAGAGGCAGAACAGGGGCTGAAGGCTCTCATGGGAGACAGGGCTGAGGCTGGGGACAAGTACGTCTGGATCCCACGGGGGCTGCGGGCTGGGCGCCGAACTCATGATGGGAGAGGTCATGTCAAGTCAATGTGAGTTTAGGGTATGCAGAGATCAGGAAGAAGAAATCAGCCTGGATTAATGGTCAAAGAGCAACATGAGGAAACTAGGTCTCAGCATGGATGGTGCTCCCTAGATCACTTCCTTCTCATGATGCTGCCCGTCAGCCCCCTGCCAGATTTGTAAAGTAGAACCAGAAATACACAGTACATCTAGGAAGAATTTCCTGCAGCAATTTATTTAAAAAAATAAACTAGACCCCTGTAAATGAGGTTAGTCACGTCATTATAACTTGGAAGTTTATTCAAAGAATGCGGTTTTAAATTTAATTAACAAACACTTGGCGTAATGAGTGGGACAGGACCGGGTTCCTGGATGTGTGACTTCCACAGTCATGCAGGGCCCCACACTTAGAAAGATTTCAAGTTTGGTTTCATGGCCTGCTATCAAGGTCTTGAAATTCTTTACAATTTATTAATACGGTGTCCCCATGTTCATTTTGCACTGGGTCCCACAAGTTATATAGCTAGTCTTAAGGCTGAGACATAAAGGAAGAAAAGTTCAAATGGAAAATGAAAAAATAATAAAATGAGTTTACTCTTATTAAAATTAAAGAAATTGGAAGTGAAATGGGCTTTACAGAGCAGGTACTTGGTGAATATGGTAAAATATTGAGTTGGGTGGGATGGGGAGAGACTGGGCAGTACAGGGTATTGATGCTGCTTTATTGTCATTAACTCAGTGCTTAATGAACCTCTTAGGTTCTCTAGGCCCTCTGGCATAGAGAAAAGCTAAACACATACACAAGTACAATAGGGGAATAAGCATCAACACTCAAGTTGAACAAGTACACAAAAATGTGCAGGTGTTGGGAGGTAAATAGTGCCCAAAGGATGAGATGTGGGACACCCATAGGACATTAGAATCAGCCACTTGGAGGAGTATAGAGGAAGGAGCAACCAGACAATATGTTGAGGTGCCTTTATACCATATAATGCTGATGATTAAAATGCCAAAAATCCAATGTGTAATGAATCTACTTCATGCAAATTGTTTTTGAAAATGGGATTATGTGATAGTATTTTTTTTTTTTTTTTTAAGTCCCAGGCACTGTTCTAGACTCTGGGAATTTAGTAGTTAAGTAGGTAGATCATGGTGCCAGTTGAAGAGAACTTAGAGCCTAGTAAGCCTACATACACAAGTCACCATATTATTAAAATTATGCTTTGGAGAAAATATAATAAATTGTGAAAATTTATACATTAAAGTTTAATCTAAAATGAAAGAGAGGATAGAGAATCTTTCTGAGGAAGCAGCATTTAATTTGAGATTTGCATGAATAGGGGTCAGCCAGGCATAGGGTAAAGCAGCAGCCTCCAACCTTTTTGGCACCGGGGACCAGTTTCATGGAAGATAATTTTTCCACGGACTAGGGGTGGGAGGATGAAGTGTCGTGGGGGGCAGGGTGTGCTGCAGAGCTCAGGTGGTGATGCACAGCCCATATCCTAACAGGCCACAGGTGGTTACCAGCCATAGCCCTGGGATTGGGGGATGCAGGGGTAAAGGATTCTAGGCGAATATTTCAGGCAGATAGCTACTAGAGTGCTATGGAAAATCACATGAGGCCTAAAGTTCCCAAAGTAGAGAATTTTGCTTTTCTTTTGTTCCCTAATGTTCCCTACCACCTGGGACAGTGCCTGACACATACTAGATGCTCAATTAATATTTATTATTTACTGGATGAATGAATGAATGATATATCCTAGGATAGCATCGAAGTTTGAGAAGATCTGAGCCAAAGGGGTCATGATAGAAGCAACCCTACCAAGAGTAAGCAAATTGTAGCAACTAACAAGTAGAAGTGAAAACAAATTCAGGCAATAGTGTAGGAGGCACCACTAACTGAGGCCTGAAACAGCTTGAATCATTCCTGTTCAGAATCTCAATAGTCACCAGAGTCCAGAAGTTTTTCACAGCCCATACAACAATGAAGTACACATTTTAAAAAGTTGTATCACCTATACATAGGTTATGCAACTCTAAGTGATGGATTGTCTTTACAGAAACCAGCTCAACGCTAGTAATTCCATATACCTTTGAGTAAACTTTATCATGCATTGCTTATGAGTAGTTAAGGCTCAGATAGAAATGCTTCTATTTTTTTAGTCTGAGATCGACTGACCACTGACCAAGACAGAGGGTTTTTATTGCATAATTCTTAAATTGCTTTGTTGGATTGTTTGAGTTGGCCAGAAATTTAAAGCTTAACACAAACTCACTGTGGTGAGTGATTCAGGACCTGCCCCCCTTTTCTTTTCTATGATTCCATTGTCTCTACTAAAGAGTTGCCACGCCCACAGAGTCAATTTCCTGCAAGAGTGACTTCAGTCCTTGCAATAAAGAGAAAAAGAAAATTGGAACCCTACTTAAATTATTGTTTGCTCTTTCAGACTTTATAATCACCTAAAAGAGAATTTCCCCTTTTAACCGTCTAATCTTGCTGTCTCTATGTGAACACAATATAATTAAAAATGTTTACTTTGTTAATTAGTATTCTTGCCTTTCACATGTAATAAATTGTAAATACCATAAGGATCTATATAAAAAAATCACAATATCTTTCAATCATTTCCTTGATGAAGCCCAGTATATGTATAACAAATAGACCAAGAGCTCCTGAGGGCAAGAACTACGTCTTATGCATTTTTTAACTTCTTAGATTCATTTTTAACATGGCTGGTACACATTCATTTCCTATCTACAGCTCATTTTCTCAAACTATTTTTAAAATCAATTTTTTATTTACCATTTACTTTTTACCCTACACTGAACAAGTACATTCACATTATCTTTAACTCATTCATTAAATGAGTCAATACCTATAGAGTCTAAAAAATAATACAGGGCATAGAATAAGTGCTCAATAAATATTGGCTATTATATTCTCATTTAATCTGGACACATTTAATAATATCTGATAGGAGAGATATTATTATCCCACACCACCAGTGAGGACACAGTGCTCAGTGAGATGAAGCATAAGGTGACGTGTCCAAAGTGACTCAGATTTGTTCTCTCTCATGCAACCACTTCTCAGTGCACACCATTGTAGAATATTCTTGGAACGGAACAGAGTTTGTGGTTTGTCAAAAAATACATGCACTGAGAAATACGGAAGCCTAAGCCTAGTCCATACATATGGCATAATGTAGAGTTCACGTGGACAGAAGAATATTGACTTTTTCTCTATGGAGAAGTGGAGACCAGCAGGGTAAGGAACACAGGATGCAGAGACTACTGTAAAGCCAAAGGGGAATCCAGCCTTTTGTGCATGTGGCCTGTCCCAGAGCACAAACCATCCAAGAGGGCTCATTCCTCCAACACATTTTCTAAGTGCTAGTTCTGTGCAAGGCGCTCTATTGACCTTGGGGGCCCAGGCAATGGTGAGTCATCAGAAGTGCTAATTATGCTAATAGAGCTAACAGACTAATAGCAAAATATACCAAAGACATCAAGGTGACCGAAGAAGAATAAAAATGCAAAACAAAACGAATACACCAAAGACAGACAAACAGATAAAATAACTGCAAACTGTGATAAATACTATGAAGAAAGCAAACAGGATTCTGAGATAGAGCATTGGTTACAACTGCTTAGATGTTTAGGAAGCGGTCCTTGTTATTTTCCTATGTCTATATTAATGCTATTCACAGCCACCAAAAATACATCACGAATAAGTAGAGATTATTCCCTAAGCACAAGGGTATTTTAAAATTATTTTCAAATAATCCATCATATTGACTAAAAACCAAAAACCATACGGTCTTAATAGATTCAGGGGAAAAAAATCCATAAAATGTAACATCTCTTATTCTAATGAAAGAAATTCACAAAAATATCTAGAAGAGCAGTTCTCAAACTTTAGTTTTCCCAAGAATCACTTGGAGAGAGTTTATTAAATAAAAAGATTTTTATTTCAGTAGGTCTGGGGAGGGACTCAAGAATTTGGATTTCTAACAACTTCCCAGGTGATGTCAATACTACTGGTCCAAGGCAAGTAGTGAGAACTACTGACCCATACTCAGAATTATAAATGATGAAAGTATTCACCTTGAAGTTAGGATCAAAATGAGAATTTCCAACTCCATTTTATCTTTCTTAGACCCTATGTAAATGAAGACAAACATAAGAATGTTAGATGTAGTACGGATAGCAATAGCAAATATAATGAAAAGATTTTAGTTCTCATCCATAGGGAAATGGATCTATTGTGGAAAAATCACATAATGAACAATGTACAACTAACCATTAAATACCCCTGCTAGCATCAACATATGGTTTTGAGTGGAAAATGTCAACTTACACAATAAGAACATTTGTGAATATTTTGAAAACCTACGAATTAATGCAACACATATTAGTACAACACATTTAATGTAACAAAAACATTACAGTCAGAGCTAGAGGGTCACCCGTCGACTTTGCAATAGTAGTACTACTTGGGCGATGGGAGGGGGAACTCAGAGTAGCCATTTGAAAACCCACTACAGGTCCTTATAAAGTTTACATGCATCAACAGCTCACCATAAATGCATGTTAGCAAAGACTCCAGTGACTCAAATAAATAGATACATACATACATAAATCTTTTCTTCTTTATTGACAATGGCGATTTGACAAATTTTTTAAAAGATCTCAGCTCTTTTCTCTTAAAAAATTCTTTGGGAAAATTCAACGAAGCAGAACCCTTTCATAACCACTAAAGTTGGCAAGTTGCCTTGATTAAAACTGTTACCATGTTGTGGTAAACTTTTGGTAGTTGTGTTAATCAAATTGCAAGAAAATGTTATTCCCTTAAAGGAAATATTTGGTTTCAACAGCCTGTAAATCTGTATTAGTTATTCCAAGTCACTGGTTCAAACTGAAACCCAGTACCTGGTTCATAATCAACTGCAGATAAATCAGTTTGAGTCAGAGTCATTTGGCTGTCCTCTGTAAGAGACACTGTTGATATTAAAATACTCAATGGCACCTGCTTCACATGTTTTCCTTCATGCGAGATTTCCAGTTTCTTTGTAAGTTTGCCAAGTGTTTTCAAGTGAGTCCCCTGGGAAAATGACCTATCAGTAATTTTTTCGGCATTTTCTCAGGCTGATAGGAGAGCAGGTCTTTGATCATGCTAACTGAGGGTTGCACTTCTTAGTTTTCTAAGTACAGAGAAACCTTATGTTTGCGCAGCTAGGCAGAGCTTAGTGCCAGCCCCGGATATTTTTATGTCTTACATAAAGCTAAAAGCTGAAACCATGATCTATCTGCAGGTCAGAAGAATAGAGAGTGTTTCAATATTTTAACTAAAATTATGCTAGACTCTTCTCAATTTTATCCTTTGAA
This sequence comes from Propithecus coquereli, assembly GCF_000956105.1. Taxonomy (NCBI): domain Eukaryota; kingdom Metazoa; phylum Chordata; class Mammalia; order Primates; family Indriidae; genus Propithecus; species Propithecus coquereli. The sequence goes on from NW_012155840.1 coordinate 592,538, forward strand.
ATACTGTCATTTGCTCTTTTTCATTATTCTTCTCAACTAAATCCTTTTCCCTTCCCACCCAATTTCTCCTCCCACTCCCTATCCCAAATTTACACAGAAAATAATTATAGTTCTTTCACAGACAGAGAAATATTTTGTTTCCATGATCTGTGGTAAAATCTGATAGTATATGAGTAATCATTTTCAATAAACTAAGATGAAAGTCATCTTTTTCCTTTATGTTTTGTAGTGGTGAGAGAACAAATGTTATTTGGAAATGTCATGCCCTAAAATGGTGGAAAGCATTAGAGGAATGGGTTTCACATCAGGAAATCTAGAGAGGAAAAATCCCTTCCTCTGGGATGGTGTTAGGTTTCTTTTTCCAGAGAGGGCAAAAGTTCCACTAATTAAGATGAAAAGTAAAACCCGGATGCCTGGACAGCAGTAGAGTTCATGTGTTTTTCTCCTATGCCATAGAAGAAATCTGCCAAATTAACTCTAACCTTTATTTGCTCAGCTTTAATTTTCTGATTGATTTTCCCTCTATTTTCAGTATCTTTGCATTTAAAAATAAAGCAATTTCAATTTTAAAAAAAAATGTTTGTTTAATTGTTTCACTCTGGTCCATCATAACATCATTGCAAATTGATTTCCCCACACGTGAAATGTGGCTGTTTTTGCCTTAGAGAGCAATTATAAAGATCAGTTCTTGGGATGAAAAGAGCCAGTGTAGGAGAGGAAAATCTAAACATTTGCAGGAATTTAGAAGGTAACTAAAACGTGATAAAATGAGAGGAGGGTGGGCTCCGTAGGATTTGAAATGAGCAAACACACTCACAAAAGCATTTCATTTCTTAAAAAATTATTAACAATGTGCCAAACAACACAAGTCTTTGACTGCTCTCAAATAATAATTTGCAGCCCCTTTAATAATAAAGGAATGGGCTGTGGTTTGACACAGCCTAAGAACTGCAAATTATTCCAAAGTACAGGCTTGACCCAGTTCTTAAGTAATTTACAGAAGTTACTTAATTTCTTTAAGTCTCAATTTCCCCAGTTGATAATGTACCATAAGATTTACATATTGAAACATAATGATAATACTAGTATATCCCTCCTGTGGAGCTTGTGGGACATAAACAATATCATGTACACAAATACGCTTTACACAGTTTGGCATTACACAGAAAGGTATCCTACCACCTTAATAAATGTTACTCGTCATCATCTCATGAGAGTTCTTTGCACAGGAAAATGTCTTAAGCAGATGAAAGGAGGATTTGGTTTGTTTTACTATCTTTAGCTATGTAATATTTAAATAATAAATTATAAATATCAAATCGAATAAAAAGTTCAGATAAGTTAATCCCTTACAGAGTGGAGGTGGGAGGTATTATTTTAACTGATAATAATTTTATATGCAGATAATTGTTGATTTCATTATGGGATCCTTGTGGGATATATTCTTTTGAATTCTATCAACAAAAAAGTATTCTATTCCAGCACAAATAATCTGAAAATTATAATAGGACTATTTATATGGATTCATATGGATTACTTTGTATAAAATATAAATAACACACGACTCGTATATTTTCCATTTCCACATTTTTACATAGTATGTTTTATGGTTTTTAATTCAATAGAAATAAAAGAAGATCTAAATAATGGAACCCTTTTTAAAAATTTTACACAGTAAAGAAGAAAATACTGGGCATAATTCATCAAAAAATAATTAGAACTTAAAAGCCACTTTTTTTCTTATGAAATATATATACAAACAGAAGTATATATAAGAATATATAATATGTACAGCTGACCCTTGAATAAATCAGTTAGGGGCACTAATCCTGCATAGTCAAAAATCTGCTTATAACCTTCGACTCTCCCCAAATTTAACTACTAATAGCCTGCTGTTGACTAGAAGCCTTACCAATAACATACATAGTCAATTAATGCTTATGTTTATATAACATATTCCTACAATAAAGCCAGAGAAAAGAAAACGTTATTAAGAAAATCATAAGGAAAAATTAAAAAAAAATAAGAGAAAATATATTTACTATTCATTAAGTGGAAGTGGATCATCTTAAAGGTCTTCATCTTCATCATCTTCATGTTGAGTAGGCCGAAGAGGAGGAAGAAGAGGAGGGGTTGGTCTTGTTGCCTCAGGGTGGCAGAGGTGGAAGAGGAAGTAGAGGAAGTAGAGGAAGTAGAAAGGGAGGAAGGAGAGGCAGGTGCACTCATCATAACTTTTATTAAAAAAAAAATCGCCTCTAAGTGGACCCTTGCAGTTGTTCAAGAGTTAATGTTAAAGCAAATGCCCGTGTTGCCATCATCCAGGTTAAGTAATAGGACACTCTTTGTATCTTAGAAATATCCTATGTGCTCCTCCCAGTTGTATTTCCTTCCCTACCCACAGAAGTAATCATAATCCTATCTCTATGACAATCATTTTCTTACTTTCCTTTAACAGTTTCACTTTCTATACCTACACGTGCACATTTTTTTTATTTATTATTTTTTTTATTTCAGCATGTTATGGGGGTACAGATGATTAGGTTACGTATGATGCCCTTACCCTCCCTCCCCCCCAAGTCCAAGCTTCAAGTGTGTCCATTCCCCCAGGGGTGCGCAT
>NW_012155840.1:597086-599011 GCF_000956105.1 Propithecus coquereli
GATATTCTATGTACCATCTGAAATTGACAGATTTTTTTTTCTTCTTTTCCAATTTTTAGACCTTTCATTTATTTTCTTTGCCTTACAGACTGGCTCAGATCTCCAGTACAATGTTGAATAGTAATAATGATAAAAGTCACTTTTGTCTTTTTCAGATTCTAAAGGGAGGGACTTTGGTTACTTACTATTAAATACCATGTTTGTGTATGGATGATGTTGGATTGTATATAAAAATCTTTTGGGGGTCTTATAGTAAGATGATATTTTGTACGTTTTTTTAACATTCAATCTGTTCATATTCATTTCCTAATTTAAAACATTTTTCATTTTTAGCAGAAACAATTTGGTCATGATGACTGTCTATGTTGCTGGATTCAGTTTATTAAGATTTCCTTTAGCCTCTTTGCATCTATGTTCATTAGTGAGATTGAAAAGTTTTCCTTATTCATGCTCCTCTTGTTTGGTTTTGGTATTACTGTTTGGCATGCTAGCTTCACATAATGAATGGAGAGGAGAGAGTAGTTCCATCTTTTTCTATATTTTCAAATATCAAAATTATTTATTTCTTTGACTTATAGTAAAACACAGTGGCAGAAGTAATGCCATGCGAGCCACAAAACTTGTTTTCTTTAGCTCATGGCACACAGCTGGGACACATTTCCCTGCCTTCTCGAAGTTATGGGGGACCCTGTGACTGAGTTTTGGTGAATGGAATGTTGTCTACATAATTCAGAAAACTTTTATGAGAGTAAATGGATATTATATTTAAAGTGCTTTCCCATAATAACCTATCCACATCTAAGACATTTTTCAAAAAATGTTTTCTCATTTTTTATTGGCAGATAATACTGCAAACATTTTGTGTGGATTAAAATCTATATGTAAAGGACCTAAAACAAAAGAAGCCATGTTGGTAAGTGCTTAATAAATGTAATATATTACTAACATTTAATACAATAAGAGTATTTTGATAATAATATTATTACACCTTTCAAAGAGACTTAATTCTGAATCTATATTCCATGTAAAAAACCAGCGGAAATTCATAATTTCAGTATCCAAGGGAAATAAGGTAGAAATAAAAGAAATGTAATTATAGAAAATAAAGTCATTAGGATTAAAACGTTTGATGGTGAGTACATGTGGTGCTTGTTTTTCCATTCTTGGGACACCTCACTTAGTAGAATGCGTTCCAGCTCTATCCAGGAGTATACAAGAGGCATTTTTAAACAATCCATCGTTTAGCTTCGCCTATTTGAAACTTCATTAAAATGGAATCATATTGTATATATTCTGTATCTGTTTCTTTCACTCAATGTGATGTTGATAGCATTCTTCAGTGGTGGCGTGTACCTATAATTTGTTTATTTTCATTGCAGTACAATATTATAATGTATATTCAAATTATGATTATTTGTTTATATTAGACGAACACTTGCGTTGTTTCCATTTAGGGAGATTACATAAGACCTGCTTTGAAAATTCTAAGTATGGACCAAGAGTGGAATTCTAGGGTCATAAAGAATGCATGTCTTCAAATATGCTGGGAAATTTCAAACTATTTACGAATCAGTTTTCTTGATTGACCCTATAACCTGCAGAGAATGAGAATTCCCCTTGCTCCACATCCTCACCTGTATTTGATATAGTCAACCACTTTTTTCCAATCTCCACACAACAGTGAAAAAAAATCTTTTCAAAACTTAAATCCAATCACATCCTTGCTTTCAACTCTCCAGTGGGTTCTCCTTACTGTCAGAATAAAGCCTGAATTCTTGGCCTAAAAACTATAATGCCATGCCTGATCTGATCTCAATTGTTAGACATATAAATTTTGCCAACTCTATGGGTGTATAATGATATGCTTTAGTAGTTTTATTAATAATTTGCATTTTCCTGATTACTAACAGGGTTGAGCACCTTTC
>NW_012155840.1:599197-602900 GCF_000956105.1 Propithecus coquereli
AAATATTCTATTCTATAAGTAGAATTGGTTATTTTACTTTAAGTTCTGGGGCAGAAATCAATGTTTTTTTCAACGTGACCTATTCCAAATGGCTTCTCATCTGATCACTCGGTGAAATGCCGGTATTGATGTGCCTTGGTAATTTACTTAGTGCTAAAAATAAAAATGCCTATTGTCCTATAAATGATTAAAATAAAACCTTTAGTACAAAATAGAGAGCCACAAGCCCTTTGCTCTTAAGATGAGTTTACCTCTTGATGATGCACAGACTCTCCTTCATTGATATTGGAATGGAATTGAACAAAGTTTCATTTATTTTAGAAATGTATTTCAAGTAATTGTGGGGGATCAACACATGGATTGGATGAGGCCAGACAGAAAGTTTCTAACTGAAAAGAAAACAAAATTATATTAATGTGTAAATCTCAGTAGTAAAGCTAAATATGTACGCAGGATATTCTATTCCTGTAATTGTGGTATGTAAATCACTTCAAATTCTGTTATAGAAGTTAAAAGGTAAAAGTTTTTTAAATAACTATAATTTTAAACATATATTAATGGTATACAATATAAAATATGTAATTTGTAATGTCCACCATTTAATGTGTATGTGGGAGAGAGCAGTAAGAATGTAGAGTTTTTATGTGTGATTGAAGTTAAATAGTTATCAGCTTAAAATACACTGTTACAACTATGTTTTATATGAGCCTCATGGGAATAGAAAATAAAATACCTATAGAAGATACAAAGAATAAAAAGACAAAGGAATCAAAGCATGCCACTATAAAAGAAAAAAAAAATCAATGAAACACAAAGACATCAGAGAAAAAACAGGGGCAAAAGAACTATAAGACAGACAGAAACAAGTTAACAAAATGGCAATAGTAAGTCTTTCCCTATGAATATTTACTTTAAATGTAAATGATTTTAAACTCTGCAAGTGAAGGACATAGAGTGGCTGAGTAGGTTTAAAAAAACAAGGTATCACCATATGCTGACTACAAAGACTCAAATTAGATTTAAGGACACACTTAGGCTGAAAATGAAAGGATGGAAAAGATATTCCATTCAAATGGTAACCAAAAAAGAGCAGGAATGACCATACTTATGTCATACTAAATAGTCTTTAAGTCAAAAATTGTCACAAGAGACAAAGAAGGATATTATGTAATCATAAAAAGAGTCAACTCACCAGGAAATAGAACAATTATAAAAATATATGAACCCAACATCAAAGCACCTAAATATAAGACGTGAACATTGACAGAACTGAAGGCAGAAATAGACAGTAACACAATAGTAGATTTCAATATTCAACTTTCAATGATGAATAGAGCATACAGTCAGAAGATCAATAAGAAAACAGAGTACCTGAACAACACCATAGACCAAATGGACCTAAGAAACACATACAGAACATTCCACACAACAGCAACAGAAAACACATTTTTCTCAAGTGTACATAGAACACTCACTCTCCAGGGTAAATCACATGCTAGGTCATAAAACAAGTCTTAACAAATTTAAGAATATTGAAATGGTACCAAATATTTTTTCCAACTACAATGGAATGAAACTGGAAATCAATAGCAGAAGAAAAACTGGAAAATTGACAAATATGTGAAAATTAAACAACTTACACTTGAACAACCAATGGATCAAAGAAGAAATCAAAGGGAAATAAAAAAAAAATTGAGACAAATGAAAAGGAAACACAAAAACCAAAACTTATGATGAAGCCATAGCTGTACTAAGAGAGGAGTTTGTAGCAGTAAATACCTACATTAAAAATGAAGAAAAATCTCAAATAAACAACCTAATTCTACCCACAAGAAACTAGAAAAAGAAGAATAAATTAAACCTAAAGTTAGCAGAAGGAAGGAAATAATAAAGATTAGAGCAGAAATAAATGAAATAGAGAATAGAAAAATAACAGAAAAAGAATCGACAAAATTGAGTTGGTTTTTTGAAAAGATTAACAAAAGTGACAAACATTTAGCAAGAGTAGAAAAAAAGATAGAAGACTCAAATAAAATCTGGAATGAAGGAGAAAACATCACAACTGTTGCCACCAAAATAAAACTAGTTATAAGAGACTACTACGAAAAGTGTGTGCCAAATTGGATTAACTAGAAGAAATGGATAGATTCTTAGAAATATATAAACTGCCAATATTAAATCACAAAGAAATGGAAAATCTGAACAGACCTAAGCAGATTGAATTCGTTATCAAAAACATTCCAACAAAGAAAAGCCCAAGCAGATGGTTTCACAGGGAAATTTTAACAAACATTTAAAGAGGAATTAATGCCAATCCTTCTCAAAGGCTTTTAAGAAATTGAAGAGGATGGACCACTTCTGAATTAATTTTATGAGGCTACCATTACTCTCATATCTAAGCAGAAAAACACACTATAAGAGAAAAAAAAATCTACAGTCCAATAAACCTGATGAATATAAATGCAAAAATCCTCAACAAAATTCTAGCAACATAATTCAATAGCACATTAAAAGGACACCACGACCAAGTGGGATTCATCTCTAGGATGCGACGACTGTTCAACATATGAAAAGCAATCAGTGTGACATGCCACATTTAGAGAATGAAGGATAAAAGTCACATGATCATCTCAATAGATACAGAAAAATCATTTGACAAAATTCAATACCCTTTTATCATAAAAGTACTAAATAAACTAGGAATAGAAGGAAATTGCCTCAATGTAATAAAGGCCATATATGAAAAACCCACATAACATCGTACTCAATGGTGAAAAAACTTTCTGTCCAAGTTCAAAACAAGGCAAGAATGCTCATTCTCACCACTTTTATTCAATACAGTACTGAGAGTCCTAGCCAGAACAATCAGGCAAGAAAAACAAATAAAAGGTATCTAAATTGGAAAGGAAGAAGTAAAACTATCTCTGTTCTGTTCACATATGACATAATCTTATATGTAAAAAATCCTAAAAATTTCACACACGCAAAATTGTTAGGACTAATAATAAAGTTATAGGCTATAAAATCACCATACAAAATTCTGTTTCATTTCTATACACTAATAAAAAACAATCCAAAAAGGAAATTAAGAAAACAATGCCCTTTATGACAGCATAAAAAAAGAATACAATAGGAATAAACTTAACCAAGGAAGTAAAAATCTTGTACACTGAATACTACAAAATATCGAAGGAGGAAATTAAAGCAGACACAAAGAAATTGAAAGACATGCCATGTTTATGCACTGGGAGAGTTAACATTATTAAAATTTCCATACTACCTAAAGCAATTGACAGATTCAAGGCAATCCCTATCAAAATCCCAATGGTATTTTTTTTTTTTACCAAAATAGAAAAAAACAATCCTGAATAGCCAAAACAATCTTGAGAAAGAAGAACAAAGCTGGAGGACTTATACTTTCTGATTTCAAAACATTTTACAAAGCTACAGGAATCCAAACAGTATGGTACTGGCATAAAGACAGACATGTACAACAATGGAATAGAATAAAGAACCCAGAGATAAACCCACACATATAAAATCTACTGAACTTCCACAAGGGTGCCAAGAATACACAATTGGTAAAGGATAATCTCCTCAATAAATGGTGTTCAGAAAACTGGACTGGATATCCAAATACAAAGTCAGAGTAATATCAATTTCCCCTTGGAAAACATACAAAAAGAAAGAACATTCCAACCAT
>NW_012155840.1:603340-606005 GCF_000956105.1 Propithecus coquereli
ATACAGTGTTTATAAAGTCTACATTAGTGTACGGTAATGTCCTAGGCCTTCATATTCACTCATGACTCGCTTGCTGACCTGTCCAGAGCAACTTCCAATCCTGCAAGCTCCATTCATGGTAAGTGTCCTATACAGGTGTACCATTTTCTTTTATCTTTTATACTATATATTGACAGTACCTTTTCTATGTTTAGATATGTCGAGATACATACATACTTACCATTGTGTTACAATTGCCTACAATATCAGTACAGAAACATGCTGTACAGGTCTGAAGCTTAGGAACAATAGGCCATGACATATAGACTAGCTGTGCAGTAGGCTATACCATCTAGGTCTGTGTAAGTGCACTATCTTGTTTGCACACTGACAAAATCACCTAATAATACATTTCTCAGAATGTATCGCTGTTGTTAAGAAATGCATGACTGCACACTGTCTAGGTCAATGCATGTGAAAATTAGACCCATTTGTTAAATTCCCCCAGGAAATGTGTTTGACCTCCCCAAGCAGAAATAATCTGTCCTCTGTGTATTTCCTAGCCCTATTTTACTGTCTTACAATATTTGTCACATTTGACTTTGTACTCTACATATGGGTGAATTGTGCTATATCCCCCACTAGTTATTTCAGCCCCGTGCCTATCTCTCTATCTACAAAGAAGGTTGGCTTAATTGAATGGTATAGACTTGAACTAAACTAAAGCACTATTTCTCATAAATTCTATAATCTTTGGTCCTTATTGTATAAACGTAGTCATAGCAAAGATACCTTTCACAATATGGTTCATTTACATTTTTTAAAAGATCAGAAAGAACACTGTGTTTGGTTACTGACACTTAATCCTTTGTTTTTCATAGACTTGAGTCAGTAGAAATATGAAGCCTGGTCAGACAGCCTGCATTTCCAGCTTTTGTGGCCCTTGTTTATTCATCAAACTGTTGTACATGTTGGCCCAATTATGTTCTTTTGCAGCCAGTATATTTGTGTACCATTCACCTGTGTAGAAAGAGATACTCCCTATTGTAAAGAATCTGTTTGCAGAAATTTGGGAGCATAGAAACAAGAGGCCAGTCCACATATATATTTCGTGTTTCTCTATAGAATGACCAATTGATTTGTTTCAGGCTAATCTCAGCTGTAACTGCTAATCCAGAAAGGAAGTGCCTAATCTTTACAGAACTCCTGGAGTATAACGGTATGTTTTTCTTTGCTTATCACAGGTTTAAATAGGCTAAACCTCGAAGAAGTTTGTACCAAGCCATCCAAAGGGCTTAGTTTAAAAGAAAAGAAATTGCCAAGAGTTCACATGCTAAGGGAATACAATAGTTATATGAATGGAATCACAAATCAGGCTTTAGACAGAATGTGGATGTCAGGGATGGAGAAGGACAAAGATTTTTACCTTTGTTTTCTTGATGTTCGATTTCCCTTTTTGTAAGCATTGTATCCTACATTCCCTATTAGAGATACTAGTGTTAATTTACCCTGTCATGGTTAAAAGCCATTTTAGGATTCTTTAAAGATATTTAACTTCATAGTCAGAAATTTATGGCAAGCTCTTGATGAGCTTTTAGGCCATCACTTTTAGGCCATTATCTTATCTGGGCATACAGAAACATTAATTTTGCTTCCTAAGGGAATCAATATGTATTTAAAAGTACTCATAGATAGAAATGCTTCTTAAGCTCTGGAAAAATTTGATCAGCAAATAAAATCAATATTATGATTCTTGATGTACTTGAGAAGAAACCAACAGTTTAACTTGAGCATCACTTAGCCATGAAGGGCCACTACCATGGGAGAGGGGTTGTCTCAGATAAAGGCTTTCACATCACACAATTGCAAAGGGTTTAAAAGGAAGGACTTTCTTAAATCTCTGGAGCTTGTCCATTTACCTGTGATATATATGAATATATCTAAGTAGATTTTTTTGAAAAATAATATGCTTTTTCTATCATCCTTTTGCTACCAGGAAACTCAATGTAATTTACTTTTTAATAGTGTCCACTCATATCAAATTAAAGGTAAAGGTAAGTACTTTTCCCTGTTTCTGTGTTTTCTAAAAAATATTTGTTATTTTTAATCTCTTTTAAAATTCCTTATAATACATGTATTGTCATTACAATATAAAGTGATTTTTTATAGAAAGGAGCAAAATGTGTGTTATAAATCAAAAGAATAGAGAACATTTAATATCAATTTCCCCTTGGAAAACATACAAAAAGAAAGAACATTCCAACCATGAGGAATGTGTATTACAATCTACATGCAAAAGAATGAAAGTGGACCCTTATCTTACACCATACTCAAAAATCATCTCAAAATGAATTAAGCATTTAAACACAAGACCTGAAATTATAAAACTCCTCAAAGAAAACAGGGAAGAACCTTCATGACATTGGTCTTGGCAATTATTTCTTAGATATGACACCAAAAGCACCAGCAATGAAAGCAAAAATAGGAAAATGAGACTACATCAAACTAAAAACAAAAGCTTTGCATAGGAAAGGAAACAATCAACAGTTGAAAAGACAACCCATAGAATGGGAGAATATTTGCAAACCATATATCTGATGAAGTGTTAATATCCAAAATACATAAGGAACTCCTATAATTCAACAGCAAAAAAGCAAATAATCAGATTTTAAAATAAGCAAAGGAA
>NW_012155840.1:606055-640886 GCF_000956105.1 Propithecus coquereli
TAAGGCATGCGCCACCATGCCTGGCTAATTTTTTCTATATATTTTTAGTTGTCCAATTAATTTCTTTCTATTTTAGTAGAGACGGGGTCTCGCTCTTGTTCAGGCTGGTTGCGAACTCCTGAGCTCAAACAATCCGCCCACCTTGGCCTCCCAGAGTGCTAGGATTACAGGCGTGAGCCACCGCGCCTGGCCAAAATATTATTTTTTAATCACCAGGAAAAATATGTAATTTTTGTAATTTTGTAATTTATTAGGCAAATGTTGAAAAGATTTGAGGTTCCTTTTCCTTTTATTTTACTTTTTTTCTTCTGTTTATATGAGAAATAGCTTGATTATGAAAACCTTCTTTTCTTTCACAGAGAACTTAATTCTCTTCTAATGATTTTTTTTATTGAACAAGTTATTGGAAACAAATAATAGGAACAAAGAGATGTGAATGACACTAGGAGTTGAAACTCTTACCAAGTGCAAAAAATCAATGATTCTTAGTTTTGTAGTTCAAAAAAACTAATGGAAATTGGTGTCACTCAATTAAGATACAGACTATAGGGGTGGTGCTAAATTTGAGGAGGAAGATAATGAGCTCAACATTGGTGGTACCATTATTAAAGCAATTTTTATTAAAAGAAAGGACAGAAAATATGTGTCTATGTTAACTAACTGAACTCTGCCATAAACATACCTCCTCCAAACCCTAGATGGAAGACACATTTCAAGGGTGCAGTTTCCAATGGTAATCTGAAAAATGGACTTCAGTTTAGAAGAAGCACATAACACCTTATAATTTAGACCATCACCTCAGGTCGAGATGTAAAGTATAATGTAACATACCTCATAGCCACAGGACAAAGAGGCTTGGGTTACCAGTGCATTATTTGGCTGCCCCCATCAGAAACATAAACCATCCCCACGAGTTTAAGATAAAACAGGAGAGGCCTGATCATTTGACTCAAACAAAACCATCTTAAATGCAACTGCTATCTCCCCTTCTGATATGGCTCAGGATTCCTTGTCAAACCCAGCTGGAAACTGTATCTAGAAGGATCACACTTGAGTTTTCTGAAGTCGCCCTTTTCTCTTACACACACTCACTCATGTGCTCATCTTTTTTTTATTGAAACAGTGTGATAAAAGTTGCATAAAATCCACAAATTGTACTGGACATGGAGAAATTTTGACAGGAGCAAGTACCACCCTGAGACAAGTCCTGAAAGGTAATAATTTTGTGGGATCTGGCTGCCTGTTGGGAATATCTCATGCAAATTTTCACAGCCAAGAAGAAACAGATTAATCCAAAGGATTTTTGCAGCCTTTTTTCCGCCCGTACTTTAAAATACAAAGGAAAAAGCACACAATATAGTCCTTTAATAGAACTTTGGAGATCATTTTCACGGAGATGGCCACCATCTGTGAATATTAAAAATAAACTGTGGTATTGTTCTTCTTTATCATCATATTGCCATTACTTATTGATATTTTATACCCCACCCATTCTGTGAACCAACCAAGAAAAAAACCTACTCCAAGCAAACTGTGTGTGCTTATCTAACTATGCAAGCAAGTATGAAAGATTAAGACAAAACTCCCACTAAAAAATGAGAATGTTAAAAATAATAAAACTTGTTAAAATTGTGCCTGTGTGTGTTTAACAATATGTATTTGCTTAAATATTGTTCTCCTGGATTCACTGTAAACATTTGGGATTTCAAGAAAACATTCCCTTTTGTAAAACTTAAAAAGCACAGAGATACAGTTATTACTCCAGAAACCTGCATGTAGAACAGATATACACTAACAAAGTTAAAAAAATTATTTGTAAGATTTTCAGAAAGTAGGTGATTTGGTTTTTGTTGTAGTGATAATGGCTTCAAATGTTTCTTGTTCAATTAATTAATTAATTGTTGAGCATCTATTATATTTTAGGCCTGTGTTGAAAAGAATGCTTGTAAATGTGACTATATATTTATGAATATATTAATATATAACATATGTAAATGTATATTAGTGTAAATGTACATTATTATAAATGTAAAAATATAAAAAATGGAACCAAAGGTTCATAAACAATCATTCTAAAGGTGATGTCCTCCTTTACCTACAACTTTTGATATTTAAGGTTCACAGGCCAAATACAAGGAGGAGCAAGATTTTCCTTTGTGCAGGGTAGCTGAGAAAGAAAGTTGAAGAATTCTGTTTAAAAAAATGACTCAGATAATTAGACTGTGCATAATCTGTAGTCTTTCCAAATTTTTGATTTAAAAAAAAAACTCCTCAAAACAAAAATAAGGCAAATACTATTGAGGCTACTCTTCCTTTCTGTGTAGACTGGATCTGGTGCCACTTTGACACAAAAGTAATAAATAAATTTTAATTAGTTCTAGGAACTGGATTCCTCTTTGGTGTACAACACTGCTTACAATGAGTTGGATGGCTCCATTTCTCCAAATCTTCACTCTGGTTCTTTAATTTGGAGTTTAGCAAAGCCTCTTGTGGTATCACCAGCTGCAGTCAAAAAAGGGCCATTTGGAGTTCAGTACAGAAATCATACCAGAGCTGAAGTGGGAACTTGTGAAATTTTAAACAATCTCAGCCCACCCTTTCTCTGTGGAATAGGAATTGTTGGCAAAGTAGACATCCTCTCATAGAATAATCTCAGCTTTCTCCTTGGAAAATGTACAAAAAAGAAAAGGAACATTCTACCAGGCAACCATGAGGAATGCACATTAGAATCCTGTTCAGAGGAATCAAAGCCTGTATCTTCAATCAGTGCTACTGACTGCACTCCTAGGTCTGTCTCAACTAGTACTTAGAAAATCCTTTTCTTAATTTTTGTCTAGCAATATTTGAAAGCCTCTAACATTCCCTGGACTATATTAAATAGCCTGTGAAAGTAAGGTTGAATGGAGTATTCCAAAGTTATCCAGAAAATTTATCCTAAGAAAATAAACAATTTAAACAACTCAAGTAAAAAGGAAAAAAATCTTAATTAACAATTTTGTTTCTCATTAACAAGATTATTTTGGTAGCATTGTTCTAACACCTATTGTAGCAGAATCAGAATACATTAAAACATAACTTTACTGAGTAATATTTTCACCATAAAGAATAAAATGTAATATAAAGTCTGTTTTCCTGTGTTGGCAAACTCGTTTTGTAGTTATTTTAAGGAATGATGTACTCTTACAGCCTCCTAATTCACAAACCAAACAAGTTCAACCGCCTCAAAAGTTGTGCCAAATGAGGTGAGAAATAGTTCTGAGGAAATCTGAGGATTCATAAACCCTTAAAAGATTCACTAATGGCTCTTTCATGAGCATTTGCCTATCAATACAGTTACTTTTAATCCTTGAAAATGCTGCCATTCAAGCAAGTCTAAAAGTGATTTAGATAAACTTTTCCTGTGATGATCTTTTGATATTTGTATGCTATCAATCACAGAATATGACAAGATTTTGGCATTTAAATCTATGTTTTATTGCTGAGTTTTGTGTTCTCTGATGATAATAAATTCCATTGCATACAAATGAAGATAAATTGTGTGTTTTGTACTAGTTGCACGGGATTATCATCCCTTTCAAAAGTGTAGGGGTTGTGGGCTGCAGCTTTCTTCAGGAACAGGAATATTGTGATGAATAAAAAAAGGATCTGATACCCTAAGCCCATCACTGAAGATATCTCATTTTCTCTGTAGTGCACCATTCAGGGATCAAGAGAAAAGAGATTTTCTCCTCCAATGTGTCTACCTTTCTGTCTCTTCTCCTTTGATATTTTTTTACCATCTTGTCTACAAATGAAGATGAATTGCACATTTTGTACTAGTTGCACAGAAATATCATCCCTTTCAAAAGTGTGCAACACAGCACTGACATGATTGCAGAACACAGGCTATGCTAGGGAAAGTAAAATGCAATCTATATAATTATGAAATACTACAAACTGTGTTTTATGTTACTCATTTCATCTTTTCCTTTCTCTCACCCATCTTTCACGCAAAGAATAGTCCTTCTAAATGCAATTCAATATTCTTCTACTTAAAACCTTCCAATGACAACACATTGCCTATGAGATAAGTACAAATCCATTGCAGGGCATGTAAGCCCAGCTATTACCTGGTTGCTACTTATCTTCTCCATCTTTCACTTTATAATCTAGAAATGTCAGATTACTGTAGTTCCTCAATGCACATCATGATGAATCATGCATATCCATAATGATTCCTTTGCTTACAATCTGACTAACCTTGATCTTGCTGACTCATACTTAAAATTTAGCTGATGATACTTCTTCCAAGAAGCTACCCATGAACCCTGAACTTCTCAGATTTAACCATGGGCCCTTCATGTTGGTCCCATAGCGCCCTCTGCTGTCTTCCATTACAGCATGTATTGCAGTGTTTTTTTCCATCTTTCCTTCTTTGCCTTCCAGGTTGGGAACAGTTGGACAGAAAGAAACAGAGAGAAGCAGAGACAAAGATAACAGAAATATCTAGAGAGAGAACAGCGATACTAGGGGAACTCTAGAGCAAGACTACTTGCTTAAAATAAAATAAGCCCATTACGTAAAATTGTCTGGGTGTGTCTTCGTTGCTTGCAATCTTGAAGAATAGAATGAATACAATACTCAATAAATGTTCACGAGACAGGTACCTCGTAAGTAATAAATATCCTCTATGATTCCATAACATGCTCTGTTCCCTCCTGCCAATCAGTCTTCTCATCTGGAATGCCTGTTCCAATTCTCTGTGCCCATTCAGACCTAACTCTTTAAGCCTGAGTAAAATCCTATTGTCTCTGTGAAGCTTTCTCCAATTACTTCAGGAAACATTATTTTTATCAAGTCTGAAACCCTAGAACACTGACTCCTGACTCTTATTCTCATCCTTCATAAATATTTTAGAACTTTCTTACTTTCATGTTTATTTAATCTCACAAAGTGCTGTCTGATTAAACACATTGATAATTGTGGCCTAAACCACTGATACTAGTATTTAGCATTAACCATAAATGGAAGTAATGCTTAATTGAATGTTTTTTTCTTTATGCTGATTTCTCTTTCAGTTAAAATATTTATAAACCTATAGAGAACAACTAGAAAAACTCAAGTATTTAAATTTGGTTAGATTGGGATGTATTTTAGAATTTATCTTAACCCATTCATGTGTTCTTATAAAATGTATGGAAATTCTAGTTTCTGAGAGTAGAGAAAGGAGTTGTTTATAGTTAGGAGAACGTTTAAGTTTACTTCCCCTAAAATAATTGAAAACTATTTTATGTTTAAATCTGCCACAAATTCTCTATGTGACCTTGGGCAACTATATTTCCTCTTTGGGTTTTAGTTTCCTGTCTGTAAGATGAAGCACTATATGACAGAGGAATCTTTTTAAATGTATTAATAAGTGTTCAATGTATGTAAACCCATAAATTCTTGATTCAGTTGATATTAAAGAGTAGTATTAAGTGGTTAAATTATGAACCTAAGGGTCCTTGAACACATGTAGCAGACAGCAGTCTCATTCCACAACTCAAATGTACAAGAAATATGTTTATTTTCTGTAATTGTGTATAATAGAATAATTTCTATTTTGTGCTTCATTCTATCTGGATAGCAGCAACTTACTCTCAGTCAGTTGGAGGGTTTCTTCATTATTTTCCCCAAGATGGGCCTGAATTCTAAGCAGGGGAGGGCAGGGCTCAAGTGCTCAATGATAGCTGTCTACAGTGGTACTTACTTAGGTCTCTGTCTTTAGTCCGTTTTGTATTGCCATAAAGGAATACCTGAAGCTCAGTAATTTATAAAGGAAAAAAGGTTTATTTGGCTCATGATTCTTATGGATGTAAAGTTCAAGACTGGGCATCTACATCTGGTGAGGGCCTCAGGCTGCTTTTACTTGTGGTGGAAGGTGAATAGGACCCAGCATGTGCAGATACCACATGTTGAGACAGGAGGAAAGAGAGACAGAGAGATGGGATGGGGGATTCAGGGGGGAAGTGTCAGGCTCTTTGTAACAATCAGCTTTCCCTGGAACTAATAGAGTAAGAACTCACTCACCCCCAAGGGAGGACATTAATCTATTCATGAGGGATCTGTCTCCATGACCAAAACACCTCCACTAGGCCCTACCTCTAACATTGGAGATCAAATTTCAAGATGTGGTTTGGAGGGGCAAACATCCAAGCCACAGCAATGCCCAATGCTGCTACATCAGTTCCCACAGGTTATGCGAAGTTATTCCTCCATGCTGTCTGCAATGTCCTTTGAAGTCCAGGACCTCTCTCCATCTGTTAGAATGGAACCATTCTGCTGTTCCCATTATAATCTGGATGTCAAGAAACTCTACAAATCTCCCTCAAGACCCATCTGTCTAAGCACATACTACAGATTCTTCACTAGATTCTACCTCTTCCCTCAAGCCCTCTGCCAGGTAAGATCTACCTCATTTTCTCACCTCCAAATCTGCCAACATCATTGTCCCTGTTCCTGTAAGTATCATTACTCCTCCTATTAAATGGGTTAACCCTTCTTGCTCCTATCTAAGCCAATCCCCCTACTTTTACAGTAGAACTTTTTCCTTCTTACCCACAGAAGAACATGATTTTTGCTTCTACACCAACTCGCTCCTGCATCATCTGTGTTCCCCTCTTTAATAGATCTTTCCCGTCAGCGTACAAACATGTTATATAATATCTTCCATTTACACACACACGAAATCCTCCCTGAAACCATCTAACCCATCAAGATCTTTCCTATGCTTTCTTTTATGGGCCTAACTGAGAAGATTTATCTACATTCACTGTCTCTATTTTTATCCTCTTTTTTTTTGTTAACTCCTCTCAATCAGAACTTACCCATCATGTTAATTCAAAGCAGCTTTGGTCAAAATTACCAATGATCTGCATACCAGCAAACCCGATGGCCAACTTTCAGTCCTCAACTAATTAGGCTTCTATCACCACTTAAAATGTTGAAATACTTTCCTCATTAGTTTCCAGGATATCATGTCCTTATTCCTTTCCTCTCCTCTCATGGACCATTATTTCAACTCTTTATTTAAAAGTAAAATATAGATATGATAAATCACAAAAACCAAATGTATAGTTTAATGAATTATACTAAGGCAAACACCCTAGTAACCAATTGAAGAAACAGAGTTTGGCAGCCACCCTTGAAGCTCCGCTATATGCTCCACCCCAATGAAAACCCCTCCCTTGCTTTGCCTAAAAGTAATCACTAGCTTGACTTGCATATTACTTCTCTACATTGTTTTATCATCCTAATGTGAATCCCTAATCACTGCTTGCTTAGCCTTAGCCATTTTATATTTGCTAAATATTTTTAATATCTTTTAATCTGAATGTTGTTATTCAATCCCTTTCTTTTCTTTATAATTTATCTGTTGATGAATTCAGGCTCATTCCTCCTATTCCTCTATTCTTTCTCATTTCCTAAGACACTGTAATTGACCTAGTTGATCAGGAAAAATCTTCTTGATTCCTATTTTTTTTTTATAATCCACATCAAATCAGAATTTCTGTTTTCCCTACCTTCGGATTGTAACCTGAGTCCCACAACTTCTGAATACTTCCAACCAACTGTGCTCCTCTAGTCTAGTAGACTAGTGGGCTTGGGGCCACATGTGGCCTTCTGGATCCTTGACTGCGGCCTTTTGACTGAATCCAAATTTTACAGAACAAATGCTTTTATTAAAAGGAGTGAAGCAGAGAAAGATGAAGGTTTTCTTGCCTTTTTGGTGCTTAAAAAAAAACAATCTTGAAATCAGAAGGCCGCAGGCTCCCCACCCCTGGAAGCCAACATCAACTCTCAGTTAAATGATTGCAGTCCCTTACTAACTGGCATCCTGGCCTGAACTTCTTTCGAACTGTTACAATCTACTTTCCATACAGCGTCCATAATAATCTATTTTTTGCCTTGTATTTTCCTCTTTGCCCTTTTGAAATTCTGAAACAATCATAAACTTACAGAAAAAAAAATTCCTAAACAAGCACAGTACAGCCATCACATCAGAAAATCAACATTAATACATTACAACCATCTAATCCTTAGAATCCTTTCAACAGTTTTGTCAAATGTCTGAAGAAAGTCTTTTTTCATCAAAATTATAGTTCAGAATCATTTATTGTAATTAATTCCCATGTTTCTTTATTCTCCTTTAGTCTCAGTTTATTAGTCTTTCTCTAGCTTTCACAACTTTGATATTTTTGAAGATGATAGAACATTTTTTAAATTAATGAGCTTTATATTTTTTTAGACTCAGTTTCACAGCAAAATCTAGAGGACTGTACAGAGTTACCATACACTCCCTGTCCCCACATGGGTACAACCTCTCCACTATTGACATCCCCTCCCCCAACAGAGTGGTACATTTATTACAATTGAAATTTATACTGACACATCATTATTACCCAAAGGGCACAGTTCAGAATGATTCCTTTCCCCTCCCCCTTCCAGAAGGAGGAGGAGATTTTCCTTCAATATTCACTGGGAGGACCTGGTAGAGCTCCCACAGGTAAAACTCACAAAATGTGTGGGGGCCCCCCTGTGACTAGATCCCCTTACAGTTTTAACTCTTCTACTTATCCACTTTGAGCCTCCAGCAATCCATCAATTATAGTTTGGGTTTTCCCACCCTGGCACTGGTTTTCTTGGAGGATTCTGCTTACGAGTCTCTGCTCCAATCGATTGTGATTCTCTGTATCTGCCTGTCTGTCCCTCCAATTTTAGGGGCAGCAGTTTTCCCTGGGACCTCATTTCTTTGACAATACAGAAAGAGTTGTTGATTTTTCCATTTGTTCAGTTTTTTACTTGTTGTCACCGTTTACTTTTTAACATGTCTCACAAGTTGTTTTGTTTGATACTTATTCATGATTAGATTCAGATTATGCATCTATAATTACAATATCATAGAAGTGATGCTGTTTTCTTCTCATTGCATCTTACCACGTCTTGAACAATTTCAATCTTTCCTATTACTAACAATGTTCACTTTGATCCCTTAATTAGGAAGTGATCTTCCTGGATTTTCCAGTGTAAAGTTTTTCATTTCCTCTTTGAAATTGATAAGACTTTAGTGGGAGGCATTTTGAGATCAGGTAAATACCCCATTCTTCATCAAATTTTCAATTTATTTATTTACTTACTTATACCTATACAAACTCACAGCTTTCTATGATTTAATCTCTTTATTTATGAATAATCTCTCTATTTCTATGAATAATCTCTTTATTTATTAAATTAGTTGCTCAAATTGTCCCAAACTTGACCAAGAGTTTATTCAAGCTGCTTCTCTGTCTTGTTGACATTTTTCCATCATTCTTTGAACATTTTCTTGCTTCCATTTGTCCCAATATTTTCCTTACTTATCTTATACTTTGCAAGCCACAGGCCTGAAACCAGCTAGTTCATTTTAGAGAAAAATGGTACTTAGAAACTAGGTGTGCACATTGCTATTGGGTTATCATTTCTTTCAGTCCTTCTCAGTGGACAAAGGAAAGAAGAAAAAAATTAAAGGAATACATACAAACATTTACATTTATATTCATTTGTTTCTATATACATCCATCTGTATTGAAAACCATGAGATCACACTAATGCCTCCAATAATCTTCAATTACCATTCAACATCACAGAGTTTATTCTAGTTCTTTTTTCCTATTTCTATCTGTAACTCCCCTCTCCAACAGGGATCGATCCATTATCTTAATACATTCCTTATATATCAGTCCCTCTATGGGAAGCCAGTCTTCCATCTTTGTCACCACCTCACAGCACATACACGCCTTCCTCACAATGTTTAGGCTCTGACTCCCCATTTCAGGTTGCCCTCCTCGTACGGATGGCCTTCTCATCAACTTGTAGATCCCTCTTTATTTCACTGGGGCTGCACACACCAGGCCACCTCCATGTGAATGTCTGCCTCACTGGGTTGGGCTCTGATACCTTACATCAGTTTGCTATCATGCCCCCTCCCTGTGTGGACATGCTCCTCATCCTGATTGGTTCCTGAAAGATTCCCACAGGCAGCTGCCCACCCTTCCCCATGGACACCCTCCTCACTCTGCTCAAGTGCTGATGCACCGTGCCAGCCCACAAGGATTGCCACAGGATGACCTTTAGAACCCGATCCAGATCATGTCACCGTTCAAAATGTTCTAATCTTAGAATAAAATCCAAAGTACATATCATGGCTTAACATGTCCTACATCATCTGGTCTCTTTGCTTGCTCTCTTTCTGATCTTGTTTCTTACTCTCATTTCTCACTCCTTTTTATAATCACTCACCCCAACTATTCTTGCCTTCCTGTCATTCCTAGGATACATCAATCTCATACTCACAACAGAGCTTTTATTTATTTTTTTTCTGTCTACATAGAAATGTTCTTTAATCAGGTATTTTACATATTTCTCATTCAAGATATTCTGGTCTCTACTGAAAAGTTATTTTTCAGAAAAGCCTGAAGGGCTCTTATAACCCCCATGCCCGACAGTTTCTATCTTACATTCTTTCCAACCATAATTTTCTTGAAAGTAGTTGTCACTACATGGATTGGTTTTTTTATACATTTTTTTCAAATTTTTTATAGCCTGTATCCCCCACAGTGGGTAAGAGACTGTCTATTTAGCTCAATACTGTATCCCCTGTATCTAGAACAGAAAAACACAAATTACTTTCATGTTTAGTCATAAATAAATTTTTGTGAAATGAATATTAAAGTTAGCTGCAACAGAGCTTTATTACAAGGAAGGGGTAGATGAATGGACAAATAGACATATGATAAGGGAGTAACATGATCTTATTTTGACATCTGGGACTCTGTTGATTACAAAGGCTTAACATCTTGACTTGGTCAACAAAGGGTCAGCCTCTCCCTCTGTCCTTATTCTGAGTCCCTCCCAGATAATATTCCTGTAGAGAGGAGACCTGAGATTTGCTTCTTACTTGCTTCATCTCAAGTAGTTCTCTGGATCAATGTTTGTAAGAAAAGAAAAAATAAATAATGGTAGAAAAGAGATAAGAAAGAATGAATGATACTAGCTAGCAGGTAAAAGAAGATGGAGTGTGTCATTTTTCTGTAATGGTGAGATGGACTTCTTCGGACATCTTTCACATGTCAGTTGGATATTCTGTTGCCACATGATGGCAAGAAGGACTTGTTACTGGACCGTCGACTCCCTCAAACTGTGAGTTTCTATGTATTTCCAGCACCTAGCATATTGCTGAACACATAGCAGATGCCCAGTAACTATTTATTGAATGAACATGTACTTGGATGATTTTACTTGTGCTAGGAGTTTGGATGCAACTTCAACTCAGAAGGAAAGAGAATGAACCATATTTTAATGAAAGTTAGTAATTTAAAATCATTACAAGTTATTGACATGATCTGCATGCCACTTTAAAGGACAAGCATAACTTGAGGCAGTGCTGCAAGCCTAGTGCTAAGAAAAGACCAGGACTTTAAAATTCATATTTTAAACATAATATTTAATAGAGGATTATAATTTCAGAAAGGAATCTTATGTTCTTGGCCTGGTCCTTTCCCATTTTAAAAACCTCAGGAAAGGCACACACTTTAAATAAGTTGCTTTCACCCTAAGTCCCACTACTAGTAACTAGATTTAATTCTGATCTGTAAGACTTGTATTATTCATCAGAAATTTCTTCAGAAAAGTGGATAATTATTTCTTGAGTATGTTCCAGCCTCAACAGGTTTATTGTCATGGATATGGATTACTTAGAAAGTAGGAAGAATGGATAATTTTTTATTTGAGAGCTTCCTGTATAATTTCTTCCTCTTTGATTCCAGTTCATTTATAACTTTTTGGTGTGGTCTTAGGGTGACACTTACCCTCACATAAAATGAAAATAGGTTTCAATCAAGGTTAAAGCTGATGACAATGGCTTTCCTGTAAGTCATTGCTTTTTGCTTTCATGATGTACATTTTCCACTTCCTGAGGGATTGACAGCACATGACATGGTTGTTATCCTTAGCTTCTTGCATCGCTGAGTGCCTTGTAAGATTTTCATGGGAATACAGTTGGTTGGTTTATTATGAAGAGAACATACTCCTAAAAAGATGCTTATTTACCATTTTCTATCTGCTCTTGAGTTCGTCAAACTAGTCCTTACTACTTGGAGCAAGATCGAATGTTTGGCCTCGCCAAACACAAGCCTTCTAAATTTTAATTGAAAGCTTAATGCTGCCTGACTTTGTTAGATGCAGCTTAAGGATCCAGTCAGAAAAAATACTTAATTCCTTTATGTCCAAGACATAAGGCACAGAGAAAAAGACATTTGCAATTATTCTCATCTTTCAGGAAACTTAAATTCTAATTTTGTATCACCCTCCAATGTGTGGGTCAACTCCCCTTTTTGTAAGGCATTGTATTTTCATTCAATCGGATCGTGCTCACGTAGGGCCCTTCAGAGAACACGGCAATGGCAGATTTCAAGTGATAATCTAACTATTAGAAAATGCCTGGGGCTCTGCTCTCACTCAGAGTCCCATTTACTGACCTGTTGATTCAGCTGGACTCTTTACATACCTAAATCCGATAGATTTAGGTAGGGCTTTGACTTTTAAGTCAAGAGAAGCCTGAGAGTGAACCAGGAAAAGACGTGAAGGTTAGCAGCACGGGAGTTAGTTTTTCTACTTGCATTTCATAGTGAGACATTTTTGTGGTTTGCAAGAAATGTCAAACCCTTGCTCTGGCAAAGACTTGCTATTCTAGATTAATCACACATCTGCAGTTCATTTGGCACAGAAATAGTCATTTCAGTGGATTCTACTTTTCCTACTCTTGAACATTATTCTTTAATTACTTATAGGAATCCCCCATGATCTGTCCATAATTTTGCCTACGCTGTATTGTTTAGTTGGTCAATGTTGTCTTTTCTGTCCTGTATTCAAAAGTTCTCTCCTCTGTGGGCATCTCAAGATCCTCCCTAGGCTCTCAGACACTTCATTCCTTTATTTGTAGAGGGAGAATTTCAAATTATCCCTGGGTGTGTTTGGATGAGGTATGAGGAAGCCAGAAGCATTTTTATGCTAAGGTGATAGAATCCAAACTGGTAGAATTCCAAGCATCTGCCAGTAAATGGGGGAGAATTTTCCCACAGTCATAACTCATTTTCTACATGTGCAAATATTTAAATTACAGGTGGTATTTTCAGAAAGCACAACCAAAGGCGGATCTCCCAAATTTCCAAAAGGCAGACTTCACTAGACTTAATGTTTTAGGAATGCATGCTTATTTAGTTGGTCGGTTGGTCAGTTAGATGCAAAACTAATACTGTGCTTACCAAAAATTAGAGGGTAAACATATCTTAGAAGAAATAAACAGAAACTAATGTCAGGCAGACCTGGGTAAAAATCCTAGCTCTGTTATTAACTAGATTTTTTACAATGAGCAAATTTACTTTGACACTTTAATATTAGCTTAAGCTTTATTGTTCTCTTCTATAAAATAAAAATAATACTGGCCTCTTAGATGTAAAAGAAATCTAGATGAGGCATCTATCAAAACACTGATAGTCAAGATTCATTTTGCTGGTCAGGTTAGCAAAACAGGCATCTCTTTTGCTCCTATGGTTCTATATGGACCCTAAAACTTGGTTGATGAAAGGTTTTTTTCAATTCAGAAGACCATTCTTCGAAGTTTACAACACTACTTGAAAAGTTGCTATGAAGAACAAATAAGAATATAAAGTATATTGCATTGGACCCACATACAGTGGGTTCTAGATTAATGTTAATCTTTCACCTTTATGATGTTAGCAACTTCAATAGAGATAATAAGGCATGATACAAATACCGGGGACATAGAATGTGGCAAGGCTAGTGGACTTTGGAGAGTAGGATATTGGTTAGATCATCATAGTCTGGAGTTTGACTTCAGAATGTTGGCTCAGCAAACAAAGCGTTGATCACTTACTTATATGGGATAAACTACAACCACCAAACTCACGAACAATAGATGCAATAATATACAATGAGAAAAGTAGCTCTTACCCACAAAAGCTCTGATATTTGCAATTTAACTGGCCAGAACAAATCAGGTTAACTTAAGGTTTACAAGAGAGTTGAATAAGAACAAGAGTAGGAAGATGGCTTATCTTAAAGAGGAGAATTACCATACTTTGTAAAGCTAATGAATCCATATCTACTGCTGGGATTGATTTAACACATAGATCATAAGGATAAGATATTGCACCAGGGAGCTAGAACTTTCTATCCCCCAGGCATTGCTGTTGACACACTGCCTGTGGGGCTTACTATCTTTCCCCCCTTTCTATTCTCCAAACTGGCCAATGCCCTTCCATTGCCATTTCATTCTTTCTTTCTTTCTTTTATTCTTCCTTTCTTTTTTCTTTCTGTGTTTTTTTTTTTTCTTTACTCTTTTCTTTCCTCTCTCCTTTTTCTAGGGTGGATAAAATGCATTTCAAAAGTTTACAACTTGTATATATTAATAAAGTCATTCTCCTTTAATCCTGTTCAATGACCCTTTTTGGCCACTCAATTCACATATTGACAGTGTGAGTTGTACTTGCATTTGACTGATCTCCTTCAGTACACAGTGATTTGCGCTGAAGCAAAGATTAACTTCATATTCTGGAGGCAATGTGCTTCACTCTCATCGTGTGTATTAGGAACATGTCGATTGAACCCATAATGCATCTGAAGTGTACCATGCCAATAGAAATGAGTTACTGACATGTAATAATTTTCCAGTGGGAAAAGACTTTAGAGTTGAACCCAAAATGCTAGAAACCTGTGTCCCTCTCCCTCCAAAGGATCCCATCATCCCCAGACTTCTATGATCCAGCCCACCTGTCATGGTGGCTTCCAGGTCTGAGGATGACAAAGATTCCACATTGTGAAAAAGAACCAGTCTGTGGGCTTCCAACCAGAAATTGGCCTTCCTGCTAACCTTTTCATTGCCCTTTACTAAGACTCCTAGTCAGAATCCTTCTCTTTCCTTACCTACTATGACCTAGCAGAGAGATTTCTATATAGGATGTTTTGACTGTTTCAAAAGTACTCGTATTTGAATAGTTATCTATCTGCATATGGTTATTGCAGAGGGTGAGAAGTTAAAAGGGTATAATACATAGACATAATTTAACAGGATGCCTGAAAAATATTAAGTGCTCAATAATCCGCTGCCTGTTCCTCACACTAAGCAATACGCACCGTGAAAGTGATGTCGCATACCCAGCACTTAATACAGGGCCTAGAAGATGGTCAGTAGTCAAAAACAGTGGCTGAATGAATGAGTGATGAGAGGGAAAGAGGAATCAAAACAACCCTTTACATTCTTTCCTTCTCCTTTTTAAACCTTAGAGTCACAGCACCTTTCATCCTTTTCTACCAAAGAACCCTAAAAGGAAGAAGAGCGTGAACATTGCCTGGGAGAATAGAGACCCAGCCTAACATGGCTGGCACTAGCACCAAGTTTTGTTTTCTTTTTTTATTTTTAAATCATTATAGAATTGTTTAATATAAACACTGTGTTTTAAACTATTTCATATTTATCCTTATTCATAACCTTTGGCATTAAACTTTTACTTTAGAAGTTTGGGAAACTTAGGACACTGTTTCTTAGTTGGTTTATAGACCACCTGCATCAGAACCACCTGAGAGCTTGTTTAAAAATCACATTCAGAGGGGATATTTCCCTGCTTTACTGAAGGAGAATTTCTGTGGATAAAAAGCCAAATTGCCGTGTTATTTTTGCACACTAAAGTTTGTGTGCCACTGCTTGAAAAAAAGACAAAATTTCACATGGATGCTAACAGTGGTATTGTTTATGGATGAAACCCAGTTTTTTTCTACTATTAAAGAAAACAAGAGTCAGATTTTCTTAAGCATTTAATCACAGGGTCTGGAGCCATAACACAATGGACACTAGTCAGGTGTGCCTTTTAAAACTTAGGTAATTAAAATAAAATGTAAATATCCAGTTTCACAGTCACATTAACCCACATTTTGAGTGCTCAACGGCCTCATATGGCCAGGAGCTACAGTACTGTGCAGACCTCGCCATCACCGCAGAAAGCTCTGTTGGAAAGGTCTGCCAGGGCTGGGATAGAGCCACTGAGGACAGTCGCACAAAAGCTAGGGAGAGTCGAAAGACCTATAAGGACACCCCCACCCTAAATTAGCACAGAGAAGGTCAGAAGAGAGGAGAGGAATTGGAAGAGAAGTAATGTGTGCCAGGGACTGTGCCCTGGCTAGGCAGCTGCTCCCAGAAGCAACTCCACCCCAGGGAAGGGGAAGCACAGACTTTGGAGGACAGCTAGTCTTCTCTGCCACAAACACCCACAAATCTTTAGAGAAAGACTGCTGGATTTACAAATGTACTGAATTCGAAAGTCAAAAATAGGGCCGTGTTTCTCATTGTGCTGGGAATGGTGTGTGGAAAGCGGGTCAGCTGGAAATTAGAACCTGAAAAGCAGAGGAGGCCCTGGACTCAATTCCACCTGCCATGGAGTTGGGTACGTACAGCAATCTCACTTAGGCAGGTGCATAGACTGTTACGACCCATCAGAATCAGTATCATGTATATAAATTGGACCTCGATAAAAAATAAACAAAAAAATGCACATTTTATTTAATCCTCAAAACTCATCCAATGAAAATGCCAAGCACAAGTTACCGTGTTTAAGAAACTTGCTCAAGGTCATGCAGCAAGTAAAGGAGACATCTGCTTTATGCCGTGTATAAAGCTTTTTAAAAGTGGTAATTTTTAAAAGTGGTAATTTTGTGTTATATCCATTCTCACTCCTACACAACATGAATACCAATACCTCCAGGTAATTGCTGTCAAAGAAAGAGAAGGTTATGTATACAGAGTACTGGTTTCTAGACCCTACTACATATCAGTACTGGAAAGACAGTACTGAGTCAGCGCAATTGTGGTTTATTTTTAAGAACAATGACCTGTTAGGCGTTTGGAATCCAGGTCTTGTGAAGTGGCAGGCATCAACCATTTTGGTTTGCAAGTCCTTAATATGATAAATATTACTATTTTACAGCATTCAACTGTCAAGACAGAGAAAGGAGTAAAGGCAAAAGCTAAATTACAGGCACCACTATGGAGAGTCATAGCCTCTTATTTGAGGCTGAAACAAAATATCAGAGACCCACCCCAGGATAATCCGGACTTCCGAAATTAGCAGGCAATACACTGAAAAGTTCGGATGTTGTTCTCTATCATCTGTCAACAAGAACCACTTTCCTTTCTGTTCTTTCATGTCTCCATTTTCAAGGATTAGTTTAAGACTACAGAAGGCAGTGAGTTTTAATTAAAAATAGATTGAATAGATTGGTGGACTGGGAAACGGAAGAAAGCATCAATGCTTAATAAAGTCAATTATTCCTGCTATTTTCTCATAAATTCTATACGTTTACATTGCTAAATGGCTAAGCTTTAATTTTTTTATTTTGCATTTTAATTTAATATATATATTTATAAGTATATTTCATGTGTCCACTCTAATTAATTATAACAATTCAAATGATTTTGTTAAGAAGCCAATATTAAAAATGTTTTATATATATATATAAAACACATATGTAAACTTTGATAGCAATTGCTATAACATAAGTCAATAATATCTAATATTTAGATAGGAAGTTTAATATCTAATTAAGGAAAGATGAATTGCCTTTAAGATGAAAGACAATAGATTAGATTATTTCAGAGCAAGAGTAAGAGAGGAAGCTGCTTCTGAAAGGAGGGTTATTGCTTACAAAAGAAAGAAGAGATGACACTCATTCTCCCAAAAGGGAACTATTTTGTGAAGATGAGGAGTGCAGCTACATCAAGAGACAAGATCTAGGGGTTCACTTAATGATTTAACATGTAATGATATATTATAAATAGAGTATTTAAATAGTGGATCTCTAATAAATTAGCTGAATATTTGAAGAATAGTTGACGTTACAACTGTTACCAAAATTAAGTTAGACATATGCAATTTATTATAGGTTATTATTTTATTTCATTTTTCTATCATGTATATATTTAATTTCCCCTTTATAGGTTAATCAGATTAGCCAATTATGGATTGAACGCTTATTCTAGAAAAGGAATTCTGCTATCCTTGTTATCAAAGAGCTCTCAACATTGTTGGGGCTGGGAAATGGGGAAAAACAAACACATCTTTTTACCTTTAATAATTTATTTTAAACACATGCAATTTTTGTGATTTCTAAAGTTTTCTATTATTTAAATTTCGTTAGGTGATAATCCCCATATTTATAGGATCTGTTGATGATCTTTCAGGATAAATTTTTTCTTACATCTTTAGAAACTTTTTTTTTTTTTAGTATGAGCTCATCTTAATCAGGTGTCCCTTGTACACTGGGTTTGGGTACTTTTGCTACAGATTGGTTTTTGATTTGCTTTATGGGTGCTGCAATCAGTAACATTTTAATCTGCCAAGAAAGGTGCCCGTCCAGGGCCCCCACCCCCACCTCACTCTAAAGGATCCTGCTCTGTTTCTCTGGCATTGCTCATCCCCAGAACTGAAGCGTCCTCGGGGCCAAGGACATGTGCCCCCACCATAAAGTTCACTATCACCTCCTAAGCTTATTCTTGGTATCTACAATCCCCAAATCCTCTGCTTAAGTCTGCAAGTCCAACTCCAGGTCTTTTCCCCAGGTCCATCCTTTCAAGGGCTGACCAGGCACCCCTCACCTAAGGGTGTTTTCAAGGAGTCTAGACACAGTTTGGATGTCATAGTTGGGGTATCCACACATGTGGAAATAAAGCCCTTCTCTGGGAGTGACAGAGTCAGAGTGACAGTGTAAGGGGGAGAGCTAGGAGTTGCAGGTACACAAAATTCACAGTTCACTGCCAGTCAGAAACTTAAATTAATTAAATATTTCTGCATAAGTAATTAAAAACAAAAACGAAAGCGTTAGGGGAGACGGCGGCAGCAGTGGCAGAGTCTGTTACTGTTGTTATTTCTTTCTTCAGTCTCTCTTGCATAAAAACAGAGTAAATGTGATTGAAAAAAATTCTATAACCAACATCTACAACAAACTTAGGTGACAAGGAATCGCCACAACCCCCAAAATACAAACAGAAACGGACAAACCACCAAGAGCTGTAAGACATAGTGTCATCGACTACGCAAAATGAGAGAGAAACAAGGAGCTTCTAACAGGCCTGAGAGTCGGAGAACGGTCAAAATGCCGTCAGGAAGGACTGAAACCATACAGGCCAGTCTGTGCACAGGAGTAACTGAGGGAGCGTATTGAGGCTCCAATTTACAGACCAGGGCAAGGGGATCTTGAGAAGTTCTGCTGAATCTTGGCCTGCTAACTTACTACAACTAATAAACTGACATAACCTCCCAAGATAAAACCCCTTCCAAGAAACTATGAGGAATAAAATTCAAACTAAGCATTCTAGGGATCAAAATGGCAAAAGGAAAAATAAAATCCAAATAAACGGGGCAGGGTATTAGAGAAGAAAGATTTCAGAAAAAAACAAGGCCATGTATTTTATCATACAAAAAAGGAATATAAAATATTAAATTAATAATTTTATATTGATTCATATTGAATAATTATAGCAAGTTTTTATATTGATAATATATACATTGTTTTAAATAAATTATATTAATTTTATATTAGCTAATAAATCATTTTAATGTTTAGTTAATAATTTTATATGATGTTCAAGTGATAATATATATTTATGGGTTTAAAACATTTTAAAATTAATTTTATCTATTACTCTTTGCTTTTTTAATGCGGCTGCTTAAAAATTTTAAATTATGTATGTACTTCATTCTAAAGCAATGAAGTCAAAAAAGCTAGTCTGGCCCACCACAAACTTATTTTACTTGAGAATGAGCAGAAAGAAAAGATCATTATTGATTCCAATACAGTATTATATGAGAGAGAGACAGAGAAAGAAACATAAAGAGAGCAAGACAGAGAGAGAATGAGGAATGTGTTTCTCCTCTACAGGCAATAAAAGTGTGCCAGGAAAAAAATGCTCACAAATTAGTTAAGAACTGCGAAGTTGCTGTTTCAAATCAAGCTGGAATTTAAAAAAATGCTATGAAAACATAAACAGAATTTGAAATAGTCAGAAATGGAGTAATATAAGAAAAAAAGATTTGAAAAGAGGTGAAAGAACTAAACAAAGACTTAGAAATATAAGAAATTAAATCATTGTGGAAGGGAAGACTAAAGTAGAAAGAATAGAAGTGCAAATAAACAAAAAATGAGATATGGAATAAGAGCTCATAGAATACAAATAATGTAAGAGATACCAATCAATACAATGTATGTATAGAGTTTGGGTCACAATGCAAGTATTATTCAAGCAATGGGGAAATATAAATACTGACTAAATATTTGACATTAAAGGGAGTTGATCACTACTGGGGTCATGATTATTTGTCATTCAGAGATATGTGTGGAAATATTTATAGATGAAATGGTATGATATCAAGAGGGTGCTTGAGAGAAGTGGGTAGAAGTTTAGAAGAAACCAGACTGGCTAAGGGATGATCATTGCTGAAGTGAGTGATAGGTGTATGAGTGTTCACTCTACTCTTCTAATTTGAATGATGTCTGAAATTTTCCATAAAAAAAATTTAAAAATCAAAGAACAAAAAATAAATCTACTTTTATTATGAAGCGAAAAACCCTAAAGGAAAATAAAGATGTCTCTGTAATTTGCAAAATAAAGGGAAGAAAGTCAAAATAAAGGTTTCTATTCTGTAATATTAGTACTAAGATGAGAATCGCAGGAGGCTTCTCTATAGCTGGTCAGTTTTTCCGTTGATGGAATGTTCTAAATCTTTATAAACCATCTGCAGAGCAAGGATTTGGCTAGATTTCCATTCCACTGTAATAATGAGACATTTTGGGGGAATAATATCAAAAAGAACAGTTTTTAATATGACCATATGCATACACTAGAAAGTGAAACACTTAAAGGAATTCTCATTCCAATTTACAAAATGCAAACACATAAAATAATATAAACAATGTTCAATTATTCTGATCATGTATTACATATATATGTTATGTACCCAAAATCATTACTCTGCCAGAATCTTGATTACAAGTAGTTAATTTTTAGTAATCAGATAACCTAAGGAGGGCTATTACTAATGATAAATCATTTTAATATCTAACAATAAATATGGGAAGAAAGAAATCAATCCAGAAAACAATATTTGAAAAGGGGGTATTTTATGAAAGACACAAATAAACACTGAATTTCAAAGTTCTGGAAGGAAAACTCAGTGGAAACCAAGCAGGTGGGAGGGGGGAAGAAGGGATAGGTAAATTCACACGGAACTGGTATAGTGCACACTATGGGCACACTTATAACTTTGACTCAAACTGTACAAAAGTAATTCATGTAACCAAAATTTTTGTACCCCCATAATATTCTGAAATTTAAAAAATAAAAAGTTCTTGCCTTTTCTAGTTTACTCCCAGTCTTTCTGAATTCTCATTTTTTTCCTACAAATCTATTTAGATCATTCCCTATCATGTCTAACATCAATGATCTCAGTGTTATAAACTTTGAGTCAAATAGTATAGCTTGCTCCAGACTCTCTTTTCACTATACTCCAACTTCATTCTAAAGATAGATTTCTAGCCACCAAATAATCAGAAACAGCAAGAGAAAAATTGAAGAGGAAAGAACATAAAAGTAATATTTCAGCACATTTGATCAGACAGTACACCACGTCCCTTGCTCCTGTATGTTATGTGTTACACGTGTAAGTTTCATTTTAACAATCCTGTGAAGTATTAAAGATTTATCTAAATTTTACTAGCAAGAAAATTATAGAACAATATTCTCTTGATGCTTCAACTTAACCTAACAAACCTTTATCAAGTATTTACTATTTGTGAGGCAGCACAGATGATGCTGAAGTGAGTAGGACAGTACCTGCCCTCAGTTTGCTCACAGTTCCCCGAGGAAGACAAACCAAAGAGGAACTGATGATAAAATATTGCATTCGTCTTGAAAGAACAAAGTATTACAGGGACTCATGGGTGACTCTTAGCCCTCGCAAGGGTCAGGAAGACTCCAGAGGTGAGGGGAGATATCAGGTGGACTAGAAGAGTGGGCACCGGGTCTCCTGGCAGGAAGGGGAAATAACTGATCTAAGCAAAAAAAAAAACAAAATAGTTTTCCCTAGTAAGGGAAAAAACAGGTGGAAATAAACTACAAACAGATGAGTTAAGAGCAAGGACCCAAGAAGAGATGTAGGAAGGAGAGAGGGGATATAGGACAAGAGAGTATAGGTGAGGAAATAAGGATCAAGAAAGCTCAAAAAAGAGGGTGTTCCTTATGCCCATTCCTGATTTTTTAATCAAAGAGAAAATTAAAAACTCATTTGTACCAAGGCCTGGCTTCCTTAAGTGTGCCCAATCACCAAGTAATAGCTATTTTCATGACAAGCAATATGTCTCCATTCTTCCAAATGTTACAGGAATAGCTAGGGTCTTAAGTGCTCAGGAATGATATCAAAGTGTTGCTTCCTCGGTGCCGGGATTCCACCGCGGTGAACAACGCACGTGAAGTCTGGCGCCTTCCCTGTAATCTATCGCGGTAAGTGTTTAGCAGCACCTCTATGCGTTTCCATATCACAGGCTCACATACGGGGAATAAAACAGACTGTGTCTCCTATCAGCTGACAGTTGTTTTTACCAACCTATTAGACTTAACTACATTCTATAAAATGCTGGAGGAACGACGCCGTAGTGGAAAGAATTATTTCAATAATAGAACAAGTGCAGTTTTTGCTGCCAACTCAGCTCCCTCAATAAAAATGGAAAGTGAAACAGTTGGCTGAGAGGCCAGGTGAGAACACTTTAGAGAAGTCTGAGCCCCATTGGAGCCTCGTGCGAGTCTGGCACAGAGAACAGTTCTGCCAGGACCCACATGTGCAGCTCTGGCTCTCGGAAAGCCACACATGCTGTTGGGAAGAACCAAAGGAAAAAGAGCAGAGTGACTTTGGCAACGTTTGCATTCCTATTCTCTCTCTGAAAAACACACTGGGTTTCACAGGCCTGCTTCCATCATTTGGATTAGAGTCTGGGATGTTGTAATTTCTAAGCACAATCACAAAGGACCAATCACAGAGGTCATCCAGTGAAATATATATTTCTGCATGATGAGATGTTAATGAAGAAGAATATGCATATTTAATATTCCAGAGTTCTAAGGTACAATGATGTTCTGTCAGTTTGCTTTCAATTTAGTTATCAAGTATTAATAATATTTAGATATTATGTAAAGAGCAGAGATGCAGTGAAAGTGCCATCAAACTTGTTTGATTTCCCTCCTGTTCTCAGACAAGAAGCTAGTGGACAGTGCTGCAGTCCTGAGCAGGCACAGTGTCCCTGAGACCTGCTCCAGGCAAAGGAGGTGGACTGCTGTCTGCAAGTGTCAGCATACGGTGCCAAGGTGTGGGTTCCCAGACTTGTCATTCTCTGGAGAGTGTGTCGATCCCCTGATCTGAGTCAGGAAGACAGCCTGAATTCCAGTGAAGGGTGGATGGTGGTAGTGTTGGGGAGGGGGGTGGAGGGAGGCAGATAACAAACCAAACAAAACAGAAAATCAGGACAGTTAACAAAGATGAAGGTTTGAAGCTGACAGTGGTGAACAGGATCTGGAGACAATTCTGAGATGAACAAATGTCTGATTGTATGCAGTTTCTATGGTTCTGCAGTTGGATACACTGAGAGCTTACTCCTACAAACAGCAAAAAGTTCAGCTAACCATGATTTAAACAAGCATTCTCACATGACAAGAATTCTGGAAATGGGCAGGATTCTGGCTTTGGCTTAGCTGCTCGGCTGTGGCAGAGCTCCAGGTCCACGTCTCTCATGGCCCTCTTGACATTCTTCTCATGGTTGCAGATTAGTGCAGTGGCAAGTCATGTCATCACATGACCACGTTCTAAGCCAGAAAATGGGATCATCCAGGGCAGAAAATTTACCCTCAAACCAATCCCTCAAGCCAGGAAGGAATAAAACCTTTCCCAGAAATGTGCAACTCATCTACCAGATCAGGGTCTAGGGTGACCAACATGACCTTTTTTGTGCCTGGAACTTTACCAGTTTTAGCATTGAAAGTCCCAGGTGTAGTCAAACCAGAATGGTTTGTCTATGTATTAGGGTCACATGGTCATCTTTAGTCCAGAAGCTATGTCACTTTTTGTGAAATTAAGGGCTTTCTACCCAATACCTGAATTGGCTTTTCATAACCACGAAGGGGAGGATGATGTACTGATAGGACAGATTCCCTCAACCTTGCATGCCCACTTAGAATAATCTGAGGAACTTTTATAAAACTGCCAATGCAAAAAAAAAAAAAAAATGCCAATCAACACATGGGTCCCAACCATAGTGATTTTACCTTCCTTAGTCTAGGATATTTCCTGAGCATTAATACTTTTTAAAAGCTACTCAAATGATTTGAATGTACAGCCAGGGCTAAGAACTAAACTACTTAGAAAAATCAAACAACAGGACAAAACATTGAACACTTCATAAAACATCCCTGGATCAGGGAATATAATTTAGTATGATTGGCAACATAATAAATCCTTAAATCAATGTGGTACTTCAGATTTTGAAAATTTTTTATACTAATTTTCCTTATTGATATTCACAGATAAGCAGGGTTGATGTTATTTCTATTTATAATTTAGAAAATGAAACTCAAAAAATATTGTTACTCAACCTTTAGAGATGCCTCTCATCTACACTACATTTAATGTGCTCTATTTCACTGACTAATTTCTATTTCTATTTCAGGAATAGAAATTTGCCAAATTTCTGTATTTTAGCACAAATGCACTAAATATTGAAGGACATGCTTGAAAACACTCTAATGATATTATATAGTAGTCATTCACAAACTTTTATTTAACTATCATGCCTATGAAGATGGTGGAATTTAACTCAATGTTTCCTAATCAAGATTATTCTTTGCACAAGTAAACTCTAGAAATCTTCTACTATAAATTCCAATAAGGAAGTAAAAGAGGAAAGTAGAAAAATATGAAAATCACTCTAAAGTGGTGCTGTTCATTGTTGACGGGATAAAGGATGAGTAGAGAATAAGATGTTGTGTGTCAATTGGACTGATAGATCAACTTCAGAGTCCTTTCCATTTATAAAAATTAGATAATGTTGCTTACTTTGCTTTTCTCTCCTTACCCATTCTCCTCACCCAACATGCCTGCTCATTGGATTTCTCTATTACCAGCCCTACTTCTCCTGGTTGGAGGTGAGTGGGAAGTTGCCCCGAACATGAGCGTATGGGGTGTTGGAGATGACAACTGTCATTCGTCATGCTAAGAATAAACCTATTTCTTTTGTGGTAGGATCGTGGCCTCACATCTTTCTCCTTTTTCTAATCTTCTGGGCAATAGGAATATGTCAATGCATATAGGCTGAGCTAAAGGGAATTATATGAGCCTAGGTCTCACATGGAGAGTTGGAATATATCTGGCAAATTGTGCCTACAATGGTCCATAAACTAAAGGTTACTGACAGAGATTTATCCAGAACTCCAGAAGGCAATGTAGCCAGAGAGAAAATCCATATATTGGTTTAGCAAAAAGGTATAGCTAGAAAAGTGTGCAGAGCATCAAATCTGGAAAATGAGACTAGACCACAGATGGCAGTATCAGCTAGAATTTGGGATATAAAATGTGTGATAGATCAGAACGAGTGGTTAACATGTGCCAGGCACTATGTTAAAGACCTTAAACATATTATTTCACTTAATTCTCACAATTAGCCTCATGACATTGATGGTATAAATGTCCCATACAACAGATGAGGAAACTGAGGTTTAGAGAAGTAGAGTGAGTTGCCCAATGTCACATAAACAGTAAGTGGTGGGGCCAGTATTCAAATGCAGACAGTTGACTCCATAGCTCATAATACTATCTACTATGACATCTTCCTTCTCTGCATTCAGGGCATCAGAAATATTAGAGTATTGATGATCTAGTGATGGGGTTAATTGTGTGGCCATTGAGTCTGCCTGAAGAAGCCAAGCATCACCAGGTGATCAGCACTAACTCTTATATTTGTTAAAGTTAATGAGTGACAAGTAAATACTTTAGTGTATGTCTTCATGAAATGTTGAAAGTAAAAATTTTGTGTAATATCCAACTAAAATCTCTTACAAGTAAGAAATTCCTATACCTTCCTAATGGTCTAGACACTGTTCTTATTCAGTGTAAAATCATTGGACAGGCCCTCCCCTTCCATTCACAGAGAGGAAGATTTCTGTTGCACCCCTGAGCTGTGACACTGTGGGGGTACGGAAAGACGGGGCCATTACTGGGAGGATCAAAGGGGAATAACCTTGATCCAGAGGATCAAATGAAGCTGGGAACAGGGACTCTGTTAGATGTGCTAAAATTGGGCTATCTTTTAGGCTCTAGAGAGAAGCATTTAAAGGGAGAGCAAAGATTTCACATATGCTACTTTGGTTTTTCAAGATAGAAGTACAATTAAAGATTTGGAATAGAAAATCCAACAGAATTTTTCTAAATATTGCATTTGGTTGCAGGAGAGATGTACATTTGGTTTGAGTGTCTCTAGTCATATTCTAGGTTACTGTTACAATGAGAAGATACAGAGGTGATTGCTTTAAGTGTGGCTTTTCAGCTAAGGGTGTTGTATACTTACTTTTGGCCAAAAATACTCTGATTTTTTATTCTGACTCTTCTAGGTGGCTTAAGATCATTGGGAAAGTCACTTAACTACTTTGCTATTTGGCTTTCTCAGTATAAAATATAATAGATGCACCAGGTGACTCAATTCTTTCATGCTGTAAAAACTATATGGGATATATCTTCCTACTGAATGAGAATCTTGACAGTGTATAAAGTCTTAAGTTCTAGACTTCTAACCATTGGACAAAAACAAAGAATATTGCATAGTATTGAGAAATCAATCTAAGTGAAAAAAACATAATTACAAAACCAACACAAGTCTTAACATATGCATGTACACACATACACATACACACACTTCTAAAGGATATAAAAAAATCTCCACATAAATGCACATATAAGAATAACATCTATTGGATGTTGGGCAGTGGGGAGGGGGGAGGAGGGAGGAGGGGACGAGTATTTGCATACACAAAGAGTGCAATGTGCACCACCCGAAGGATGGACATATTTGAAACTCGGACTTAGTGGAGGGGGACCAAGGGCAACATACGTAACCTAAACATCTGTAACCCCATAATATGCTCAAATAAAAAAAAAATCTCCAAATCATACATCAGAAAATACATTCCTTCCCTCTGCATTTTTTCACTTATTTATCTTAAAAAATTAAGTAGAAAGTGAAACATAATTTGCATAACAAATCAAGGTTTCAAATTTAGACTGACATCAATAGGGCAAAATGTGAATACAGTTTATATTTAGAATCTAATCCAGTAGTGATTCTCAGACATGTGGCTGGATATAGATACATTGACTTGGTTCCTGACAAAGATTTCTGTTCTTAAATGCAGCTCTAGCTCCCATGTGAAGTACAGTCTTAGAAATCTTCCTGATGGTTCTGGGTCTTGTCGTGGGCATCTACTTGGCGCATTGAAGCCAAGGCAGCCGAGGCGCCGCGTGGGTCCTCATCCTCATGCACACCCGTGTCGTCAGGGTCTAGAACCAAGTGCAGCAGCTGCTGGCAATGAATACATGAAAATATTGGAGCCAACAAAGAAAGAGGCAAATGTGGTATGAGGTCCCCAGCAAATGTGCAATGAAAGGGCCACCAGAGCCACCTGATGAGCCACCAGTGATCTTTAGGCCTAAAGGCCTGGAGGGTTTGGAGCAGTGAAGCACACTCAGTTTCTTCACCATGCCCCAGATTCTGACCACAAGCCTAGAGAAACAAACGTTTGGTCCCACAGAGAGCGCCAGGCTGACAGAGCAAGCAAAGCCTACAGGAAAGATTTATATCTGCTCTTAATAATATATCAGTAATATTGCATAAGCCTCATTTTACTTGATTCTCCCACCATGAAGTTCAGAGTGGCTGAGTCACTCAACAGGTGGGTACACCGGGACTGAAGAACTCAGGGGTTGTGACTACTAGGCCCATCTACCTGTGGCTCAAGGCTTCTCACTAAAGGAGAAGGGGTGGCTGGTGCAGAGTCACATGGCAAGTCAAACCTGCTTCCCAATATCTTGCAGAATGTGGACCATCAGATAAGACATGCACACACAAAGGAGCAGGTGACCTGTTGACCTGTCCCAAATTAGGTAGGAGCAGAGTCCACATGGAATGACCCACAGTTACTGTGCTTCCTGCTGTTTCCGCTTCCCTGATTCATGATCAATGCAAAAACAAGAGGACATAAAAAGAAAATCTTTTTTAAAATTAGTTATTTATTTTTAATTTTTTTTCTTCTGACCCCCTGCCTTCTTTCAAAAGGAACTCCCACTAGCTAAATAATGGTAAGGAAGATGAGAAAGTTTCTTTCTGGAAAATTTTGCCAAATGCTTTGTATCCACACTCTGGGTTTACAGTGTTGTCTACCTCCAGGAGCTATCAGACACACTGCGTACAGTTATGCTTTAGGAGGTGCCATCTATATACATAATGAAACAGGAAGGGAAATCCCAGGGGACCCTTTGAAATCAAGTCCTACAGTCCACTTCTCATGTCAGAGCAACCAAATTCTAGGAATAAGCTGGCACTTTGGAGATAGGGAGGGCACAGAGACCTCAGAGACCAACCGCTAGGACCACAGTTTTCTCTTTGGAGCCAGATTCTGTCTAAAGAGCTCATGTTCCTAGAGGTAGCCTCAATGACAGAGTTTTCCACTGAGAACTGACTTAAAATTTGCAGGCTTAGGGCAGGGCCCAAGCTAGGGGATGGGGCTCTTCTCTTTGAAGCTTTTCACCTACCGCAATATCCAATACCATAGCCATTAGCCACACGTGGCTTTTTAAATTTCAATTTAAATTAATTAAATAAATTTAAAACTTCAGCTAATTAGTTACACTAGCCATATTTTCTATGATTAGTAGCTATCTTACTGGACAACCCAGATATAGAACATGTCTGTCATTACAGAAAGTTCTAATGAACAGTGAATTGTCATTAGCACTAGATGCCTGAGTCTAAATTATCCTGTTATTTTCCTGGATTTGGAAGGACAGGTTTGAGTTTCATTAAGGAGGCCAAGGAGCATTTTGGAGACTGTGACAGCTGCCTGCTCACCAGACCCTACCCCAAAACTCAGGTCTCTTCCTTCACTCTATTGGGGACCCAGGAAAAGATGAATAATCATGCAAATTTAGGTAGTTGGCCATGCTTCAGTGTGAGACTTTGTAATGACAATGACAGGGAGAAGCAAATTTTCCTCTGAAGACATTCCTGCTCTACCTATTCATTCTCTGCTAGATAACAGCCATTTGTGGCAGAATAATTTACCAAGCAGTTATTGCCCTGCCTACCTCTTACCAGAGGAGATACCAGGAAAGATGTAAAGGTAACTGTGCCCTTTGCCTTTCTAAGAAGTTCAGAGCTTCTGGTGTCTCTCAAGGGTTGCTAACAGCTTTTATGCTGCCTGGCCCAACACAGAAGCTGCTCGGCACCTGTTTCCAACATCATCAAGGCTCAATATCAAGGGTGTGTGTTCCTCATAGGTAGGAGAGGGGGACTCAGTTGGAAGACGGGAGTTGCCCCAGTGTAGCCGTGGCTCCCGGAACTAGAGGAAAGGATGCGATGATGGGTTCCATAAGAGGCTGGGTCCCTTGTGGGAGTCCCAAGAAGGCAGCAGGACTTACCACCTTTGAAAGCAGATGTGCTGCTAAACATCCCCCATCATAGTCTTGTCATTGCAGCAAAAGCTGCTGGGGCCCACACTGGCAGAGAGGCTGTGCCTCCCGCCCCGCCTTTGAATGGACCATCTTGTTTTTGTTCAGAGTATATATTAGTGGCAGACTTGAAGCATCAAAGACCAGCTGTTTTCTAAGGTTTTTCCCCCTCTGACAATATCACATTAATGAGGGAAAAGAACTCCCAACAATAAATGATATTTGGTATCCTCCCTTATAAATGAGGCTTAGACCCAAATTTAATTTAATTTATAAAAATTAAACACCATCTTACTGCATCTTGAATTTCTGGAACAAATTCATGCTTTTACACAGATTATTCCATATAATATTGGTAAATATTTTAAGTATTTAATGTAGGTAAGTAGTTATCCCCTTTTACAGAAGGGAAACTGAGGCACAGTATAATGCACACACACAGACACACACACATACTTAGTGTACTTGCATAGGGGAAGAAATGATAGAGGACCTGTGTGTATTGTGAGGAATTATTTGGGTGCCAGTAACAAAAATATACAATTCAATTGGCTTAAACCAAAAGGAAATAATTGACCGATATAACTAAGAAGTCTGGGAGTAGTGCTGGCCTCTGCA
Source organism: Propithecus coquereli (assembly GCF_000956105.1). Classification (NCBI taxonomy): domain Eukaryota; kingdom Metazoa; phylum Chordata; class Mammalia; order Primates; family Indriidae; genus Propithecus; species Propithecus coquereli. The sequence continues at coordinate 636,553 of NW_012155840.1, forward strand.
CTACTACTAGTGGGACTCAACTGGTGTCATCAGAATTTAGCTCTTCTCTGTTGCTAGACTCTCTGTGTTCTGTTCTGACTTATTCTCAGAGTTTGTGCGGGGGCAGGATGGCTGCCAGCAGGTTCAGAGCTGTATTCTCCCAGATTCAAGTGCTGCTGAAAATGTGATGCCTCTCTCACGACTCCCCCATGAGCCTCATTGTGACTTGCTGGCTCTGGGTGTGTCCTGGTCACTTTGGCTAGAGCAATAGAATGCTCCTTTTGGCCAGGCCTGAGTCAGCCAGATGCCCTCAGTGTTGGGATGTGGGGGAGACACCTGCACCTACACGTGGGCTGAGGCCGTAGAGGAAGATAGAGCTGCTGTCCCAGAAGGGTGAGTGAATGCTGACTGTCCACACAAAATCAGAAGCAATGAAGGTGTCCACTCAGCCTTCTCTCATTGCTTACGTCTTGCCTTCTTGCCTGGAGCCACATGATCGGCCCTCGAGGTGCTGAAATTTAAGTTGAAGGACAAATATAAATTATGTGAAGGAAAGTCCTATACAGCAAGCTGAACAATGCCCCCTCCTACTCCCTCCGGCCCCCGGCACACACACAAGATATCCAGGCCCTAATCCCCAGAACCTGTGATTCTTTCTTCATATGGCAAAAAATCACTTTGCTTATGTGATTCAGTTAAGAATCTTGAGATGGGGGAGATTGTCCCATCCCATTATTGGGGTGGACCCTAAATGGAATCACAGATGTCCTTGTGAAGGGGACTTGAATCCATAAGACGGTTGCAGGTGAGGGGGCCCAATTCCCCTCAGACACCGTTTGTCAGGGGTGATTCTATTCCTGAGTCCCCAGGCTTCTTGGAGGAAACCCTCAAGGCATATCAGGAAGACAAAGTAACTTTAAAAAATTTAATCTCTGCCCTGGATTGTCCTCAATCTCCTTCCTCACCTGTGGGAAAGGGGGAACAGACAGCCCTGAAATGGTCCCTCTCTGAAACTGGCCATGGGTACACACACTTCTCAGACTGCGGATGAGAGCAAACTTTTCAGGTCCTCACTCCATTATTGTTGACAAAACGCAACCCAGTGCAACAATTCTGAGGGGCAAGGGAGGTGGCTCAGAGCCGCTGCAGATCAAGCAGTAGCAGGAAATCAGGCAAGGAGTAAGAGGGAGAGTTATGCCCCAGGAGACTCTGGCAACAAAATAGCAAACTTCCCAGAGGATAAGGATATGAGAGATGAAATTAAGAATTCATCCAAGGGTCAAAGGGTCAAGGGAGATAGTCAAGGCTGAGTAGTTCCCAGTTCCTTACCCACAATCAAGAGACATCCTGAGAACCAGGGAACCAGGAAACTCCCAATATCAAAATGGAAATCTGAATAGTGTGGTGGCTCAAAGGTTCACAGAATACTCCCTTTCACCAAGAATGTTGGTTGCAGAAGACCAAGGCAAACTATCTATCCCAGAATATCTTGCTGGGGAGTTAAAGCTTCATCGGAGGTACAGCTACACAGCCAGCCACAGGGTTGTGTCTGGGAAAAACCCCTTGCTTCAGATAGCTTTGCCCCCAGTGTCTCAGAGTCCCGTTCTCCCACTGTGCTCTCTGGGGACTTGGCAGTTTCCCAGATGTTCTATGCCCACATGGAGAACAACAGAAACATTAATGAACACCAGGAGTCCTGGATTCCTAAGTTGTAGGCCCCAGGGAGGAGCCAGAACAGTAAATTAGACCAAACTGAAGAGAGGCCCCTAGGAGACCTAAATCAGAAGAGGATGAAGGAGAAGATGCAGGATTGAGACTCTCCTGCACCGGAGTAAAGAGCTGCTCTGACCAGCGCATGGGGTTAGCAAAGGCCCTTGTGATCAGACTTCCTCAATACCTGACACAGAAGGTATAGACACCTCCAAAAAGGAAATTCCTAAGGAATGAGGCAGATGGTTCAGGGCCTTTATTGCAGAAATAAAGTCAAAAGGCAGGAAGGTTTTCTGTACAAAGCAGGCTCAGTTGTTCACAGCGCTCCCTTGATGGAAAGAGGGAAACTGAGGCACGGGATCACATGGTAGTCAACAGTCTTATCATGGAAAAGAAACTGGGGTTAGATGTGGACTTCATGCGTGGGAGGAAAATCAGTTCAAGGAGGCCCTGTAGGCTCAGACAGAGCCTGTAATTGGCCTTTTCCTGTAATTAGAGGACTCCCTGCCATCTGAGCAAAGACAAAAAGTATGCTCGCCTCTTTGCTCTGCAGAGAGACACTGTCTCTGTCTTCCAAGGCTATTTGCCATATACACTCATCCTTGACACAATAGAACAAAGGCAGTCACTGTCTCTGCGTGTAAGACATGCAGAAACCTGACAGACCAACTGAAATTGTCACCCAACAATAGTAACAAGAGGAAATCTACCTTCTTTTACCTTATTTTTCTTTCAACTTATTTCTATCCACTGTACTTCACTTTTTTCATCCATATGGTGGAATTTGAAGAACTTCTCAGAGTTTGGGACTGATTCAAATTATATAGATTTATTAATGGCCCTCAAATATTCTCTTTCAGTGAATATTCTTTTGATTATTATTGAAGTTTAACACTTCCAATTTATTTAAGAATTATATTTCAGCTTAGACTAATTCTACTCATGTTCTTTGTTATGTACCTGTTACACTCTGGGGCTATAATTGTGCTGCTTGGTCTTAAAGTTACAATTTTAAACCTCAGAAATAAGGTCTAGTGTTGGTTGAAGCTGCCCAGCCTGGATCTGAGCAATCACGTTTGCAAGAATGTCTGGGAGAAGGGCCGTGCTCCATGCAGTAATTCTTGATTCTTTCACTTATCTGACATTCAAAGACTCACCCTCTTTCTTTGTCTAATTTTGGACAAGGATTGACATAAAACTTTGTCTAAATCCAAATGCAAATAAAGATACAATACCTCCATGTTTTTTGAAATGATAGCCAAAAATCAAAGGAAAGGAAATCTTCTATGGTTTATAAGAGCTTATACACACTGAACAAAAATATGCTGTGAAATTTCTTGTGCTTTTTGTTTTTGTTTTTGTTTTATTGTTTTTTGTTTTATTGTTTTTTTTTTTTTTGAGATGGAGTCTTCCTGTGTTGCCCAGGCTGGTCTCAAGCTGCTGAGCTCAAGTGGTCCTCCCGCCTCAGTCTCCTGAGTACCTGAGACTACAAGTACATGCCACACCGCACCTGGTGTAGTGAAATTTCTAAAAAGACAGGTAAACTTACTGAATAGACCTGTCCTTCACAATAATACAGCTAGTTTATATTTTTCAAATAAGTGTATTACGTGGAAAATCTTCACAGAGGTTATGAATCTATTCATTAAATATTTATAGTTCTGGTATTAGAGAATGATCCAGATTAGGAAATTTTGCATTCCTTTATTTACATGGTTTGAAAATACAAATTCAAAAAAGGCACACAGTAAAAAAGACTCCCTCCCAACCCTATCTACTCTCTAAGTATTTGTATTAGTTTCTTGTGCATCTTTCCCAAGCAAATCAAACACATACTCTGATTCATCTTCCCTCCTTACATAAGAGTTAAATACATTGTTCTGCCTTTGTTTTCTTCACTTTAAATATCTTGAGATTTTTCCATGTCAGGACATAGAGTGTTTTCTCATTATTTATTGCATCATATGTAATAATTAATTATTCAACCAATAACCTTTTGACATACGTTTGTGTCATTTCCCATTTTATTCTAGTTCAAATAGTATCACAACAAATAATCTTTTATATCTGTCCTGTCATACATGTGCAGCATAAATTATCAGAAATGAGATGACTGGGTCAAAGGATATATAGATTTGCAACTTGGATAGATTTTCCAAATTGCAATACATAGGGTTGGTAACACTTTTCACAATGCTAGCAGTGTCTGAGTGTGTCTGCTAATGGCATAAATTTCAAAGTGCATTCAACAAAGCTAGTGGAAATGTTCTTTGGTAACATTACTCACCACATAGACCAAATGCTTTAAAGAGATAGCTATCTATATTTATATAGAACTGTGACATTGATTTAAAGCACCAGAATATATTACTGAGCAGTTTATATCCTTTAAGACATAAAGTTGTGGATTTCTGGTAAGTTGAAGTAAATAGAGAATATTTATACACTACAGGAAATCATCAGGTATCTATCAAATGATTAACAAGGATTTATTATCATAGCCACAGATAATAATCTTCTATATGTCAATAAATGAAATTACATGTTTTCTTAAATTTATATCCATTGTTGAGAAGTAAAAGTTCAAAACATTTATACCTAATTAGAAACTTTATCCATAAAATACTAGTCACATACCCAAGGAA
>NW_012155840.1:640936-642326 GCF_000956105.1 Propithecus coquereli
CCTTTTACAGAAGGGAAACTGAGGCACAGTATAATGCACACACACAGACACACACACATACTTAGTGTACTTGCATAGGGGAAGAAATGATAGAGGACCTGTGTGTATTGTGAGGAATTATTTGGGTGCCAGTAACAAAAATATACAATTCAATTGGCTTAAACCAAAAGGAAATAATTGACCGATATAACTAAGAAGTCTGGGAGTAGTGCTGGCCTCTGCACTACTACTAGTGGGACTCAACTGGTGTCATCAGAATTTAGCTCTTTTCTGTTTCTAGACTCTCTGTGTTCTGTTCTGACTTATTCTCAGAGTTTGTGCGGGGGCAGGATGGCTGCCAGCAGGTTCAGAGCTGTATTCTCCCAGATTCAAGTGCTGCTGAAAATGTGATGCCTCTCTCACGACTCCCCCATGAGCCTCATTGTGACTTGCTGGCTCTGGGTGTGTCCTGGTCACTTTGGCTAGAGCAATAGAATGCTCCTTTTGGCCAGGCCTGAGTCAGCCAGATGCCCTCAGTGTTGGGATGTGGGGGAGACACCTGCACCTACACGTGGGCTGAGGCTGTAGAGGAAGATAGAGCTGCTGTCCCAGAAGGGTGAGTGAATGCTGACTGTCCACACAAAATCAGAAGCAATGAAGGTGTCCACTCAGCCTTCTCTCATTGCTTACGTCTTGCCTTCTTGCCTGGAGCCACATGATCGGCCCTCGAGGTGCTGAAATTTAAGTTGAAGGACAAATATAAATTATGTGAAGGAAAGTCCTATACAGCAAGCTGAACAATGCCCCCTCCTACTCCCTCCGGCCCCCGGCACACACACAAGATATCCAGGCCCTAATCCCCAGAACCTGTGATTCTTTCTTCATATGGCAAAAAATCACTTTGCTTATGTGATTCAGTTAAGAATCTTGAGATGGGGGAGATTGTCCCATCCCATTATTGGGGTGGACCCTAAATGGAATCACAGATGTCCTTGTGAAGGGGACTTGAATCCATAAGACGGTTGCAGGTGAGGGGGCCCAATTCCCCTCAGACACCGTTTGTCAGGGGTGATTCTATTCCTGAGTCCCCAGGCTTCTTGGAGGAAACCCTCAAGGCATATCAGGAAGACAAAGTAACTTTAAAAAATTTAATCTCTGCCCTGGATTGTCCTCAATCTCCTTCCTCACCTGTGGGAAAGGGGGAACAGACAGCCCTGAAATGGTCCCTCTCTGAAACTGGCCATGGGTACACACACTTCTCAGACTGCGGATGAGAGCAAACTTTTCAGGTCCTCACTCCATTATTGTTGACAAAACGCAACCCAGTGCAACAATTCTGAGGGGCAAGGGAGGTGGCTCAGAGCCGCTGCAGATCAAGCAGTAGCAGGAAATCAGGCAAGGAGTAAGAGGG
>NW_012155840.1:645736-652225 GCF_000956105.1 Propithecus coquereli
TAATGCGATGCCTTCAGATTTGTTCCTTTTGCTTAAGATTGCTTTGGTTATTCAGGCTCTTTTCTGGTTCCAAACAAGACATAGAATTATTTTTTCTAGATCTGTGAAATATGACATTGGTATTTTCATGGGGATTGCATTGAATCTATAAATCATTTTGGGTAGTATGGACATTTTAACAATGTTGATTCTATCGACCCATGAGCAAGATAGCGTTTTCCATTTGTTTGTATAATCCGAGATTTCTTTCCTCAAGGTATTGTAGTTCTCTTTGTAGAGATCATTCACCTCCTTGGTTAAGTATATTCCTAGGTATTTTATTTTCTTTGTAGCTATTGTGAATGGTATTGAGTCTTTGATTTAATTCCCAGCTTGACTGTTATTGGTGTATAGGAATGCTACTGATTTGTGTACACTGATTTTGTACCCTGAGACTTTGCTGCATTTATTATCAATTGCAGGAGTCTCTTGATGGAATCTTTGGGTTTTCTAGATATAAGATCATATATCAGAAAAAAGTGCTAGTTTGACCTACTCTTTTCCAATTTGGATACCCTTAATTTCCTTCCCTTGACTAATTGCCCTGGCTAGGACTTCCAGCACTACGCTGATTAGAAATGGTGATGATGGCTATCCTTGTCTTGTTCCAGTTCTTAGTGGAAATGCTTTCAGCTTTTCCCCATTCAGAATAAAGCAGACAACAATATACACTGCAAAAAAAAACCCTATTCAATAAATGGTACTGGGAATATTGGATAGCCACATGCAGAAGAATGAAATGGAATCTATATCTCTTGCCACTCACAAAAATTAAATCAATATGGATAAGAGACTTAACTGTAAGGCATGAAAACATAAGAATACTAGAAGAAAATGTTGGAAAAACTCTACTCTATATCAGCCTAGGCAAAGAATTTATGAAGAAGACCCCAGTGGCAATCACAGCAGCAACAAAAATAAATACATGGAATTAAATTAAATTAAAAAGCTTCTTCACAGCACAGGACATAATCAACAGAGCAAGCAGAGAAACTACAGAATGGGAGAAAATATTTTCAAGGTATACATCTGATAAAGGGCTAATAACCAGAATGTACAAAGAACCCAAACAAATTAGCAAGGAAAAATCAAACAACCCTATCAAAAAGTGGATAAAAGACATGAACAGAAGGTTTTCAAAAGAAGATAGACAAATGGCCAATAAACATATTTTAAAAAGCTCAACATCATTAATCATCAGGGAAATGCTGATGAAAACCACAAGGAGATATCACCTTACCCCAGTTAGAATGGCTTTTATTAAAAAGTCCAAAAACAACAGATGCTGGCATGGATGCAGAGAGAAAGGAATGCTTCTACACTGTTGGTGGGACTGCAAATTACTACAACCTCTATGGAAAACAGTATGAAAATTCCTCAAAGAACTAAAAGTAGACCTACAATTCAATGCAGCAATCCCACTACTGGGTATCTACCCAAAGGAAAAGAAATCATTTTATCAAAAAGACATCTGCACTTGAATGTTTATTACAGCACAATTCACAATTGCAAAGATGTGGAATCAACCCAAGTGCCCATCAATTCATGATTGGATTAACAAAATGTGACATATATACTATGGAATACTACTCAGCCATGGAGAAATATGACTTAATGCCTTCTGTAACAATGTGGATGGAACTGGAGACCATTATCCTAAGTGAAGTATATAAAGAACGAAAAAACAAACACCACATGTACTCGCAATTAAATTGGAACTAACCGATGAGCACACATGTATATAGAGGGAAGTAAAACTCAATGTAAATCAAGCAGAGGGAAGGGGGGAGGAGGGGATGGGTGATAACCTACTTAATGGTATAATGAACACTCTCTTGGTGACAGGCACACTTATAACCATGATTAAAGCATTGTAAAATTGATCCATGTAACCAAAAATATTTGTACCCCGTAATACTTTGAAATAAAATAAATTAATTAGTTAATTAATTTAGACCATCCTGAGTTGACAGCCCAGTGCTGTTACCTAACATGATCAATTAGTTCACAACTCTTCCTGTCTCTTCTTCCTTGGCAGGCTCCCATGTGGGCAGAGACTATTTCCCTGATTGACTGATTGATTGGCTTTGGGCTTGAACTGTGACTTGCTATGACACTGGAACATAAGCGGACGCAACAATCTACCAGGTCCCATCATGTCATTCTCCTCTCCTGGAGGTTCTTCCTTTCTCCATGGGAGCAGTATACCTCTGCCCATGGATGCTTCTTCAGTCTTTATTCCAGAAGGAAAAGACACTTGGAGAAGACTTGAATCTAACCAGCAATCTGGAGCCAAATTCCACTGAAAGCAGACAAGCACAACTTAGCCAGAGAAGCCCAGCCAAACCAGCTCATACAAAGTTTATCCACAGATCTGTGAGCCAGAAATATTAATAAACAATGTGGTAAGCCTTTAACATTTTCAGGTTTTTTTTTTTTTTTGAGACAGAGTTTCACTCTGTTGCCCGGGCTAAAGTGCCGTGGAGTCAGCCTACCTCACAGCAACCTCCAACTCCTGGGCTCAAGCTATCCTCCCGCCTCAGCCTCCCAAGTAGCTGGGACTACAGGCATGCACCACCATGCCCGGCTAATTTTTTCTGTATATATTTTTAGCTGTCCAATTAATTTTTTTCTATTTTTGGTAGAGACAGGGTCTCGCTCTTGCTCAGGCTGATTTCGAACTCCTGAGCTCAAACAATCCACCCGCCTTGGCCTCCCAGAGTGCTGGGATTACAGGCGTGAGCCACCACGCCCGGCCTTCAGGTTGTTTTTGCTGCAGTAACTGTGTAACTTTAGAAAAGAAACTCTCTATGCCACCATTTTCTTATCTGTAAAATGTAAATAATAATGTTAACACATGACCTATAGAGTTGTCAGGATTAAAAGTAATCATGCAGGTTAAGTCCTTAGCACAGAATCTTGCATGTAGTAAATGGTCAATAAATGACAACAAAAATGATCGACAGTAACAATCCCTGCTCACACTATAAGCTCCAGGAAGGCAAGGGCTTTGTCCTGTTTGTTCTACAAAGTTCCTGCCACAGAGTGGTGCTTAATGAGTAGTTGGAATGAGTAAATGAATGGAGCAGTCAAATGCCCTTCCTCCGTTTCAAAGAAACACTTTGTTCTCAAATGCATGGACATACTTTCGCTCATGGATTCACTTAGATCAAACCTTATGAAAAATGGGAATCAGTGTCACTAGCAAAAGGTGGGTGCTCTGAGAATAGCATTGATAAAACTACTTATGAGCCGCATGGCATATCGGAAAGAGCACAAATTTTGTGGTCTTAGACCTTGTATTGAGCCAGAGCTTGCCATTTATCACCCATGTCACTTAAATAAATTACTGGAACTTGTAGTTGTCATCTTTTAAAACAAGGATAATACTCACCTTGTAGGGTTATTAAACGAATCAAAAAGAAATAATATATACAAGTTTCCAGGTACCTATTAAGGGTATAAAAAATCTTAGATTTCCTCTTCTTTTGGAATATACTTGTGACAGAGAAAGCAATTGAAATATATTGGAAGATAACAATATAGATTTTGTATTATGTTACTTTAAATCCTAATTCTCAAGGACTTATGCCAGATACACTATTTTAGCATCTTCCTAATCTACTCACAGAAAATGTTCTTATTTAAAATTTACTTTAGTTTTGTACATAATGTACTTAAGCTAAAACTGTACTTTTAATTATAGGGAGGTTTTAAGGAAAATAGTAATTGCAAGAAAAAGATTTTATTTAGACCCTGGATGTTCTAAATTCTTCAGAGAACAAAATGTGGCTAAATGATTTTATACTTTTTTTTTTTAACCGATTTGTATGAGCTCTTGTGTGAAAAAAATTAATTACTTTTTCTGAATTTGCCTCTTTGGGTTGCTGTTGGCCTACACTGAACAGCCCTATAAGAAACAGACTTGTGAGACTCACAGCTGAGCTTGTTGAAAGGAAATTATTGAGACATTGCTCAAGTATATTACAGGGTGCCCTCCTCACAGCAAACTCTTGAGAGAAATTCCTTTCTGGTCTTGGCAGGAGTATGTGTGCTCTTGAGTAGTCAGTTTTCTTTGAAACTACAAAAACTGGAAATTGGGTAACTGACCAGGTTTTCCTTATTACATCAACTGCTAGACACCTAAAGCCCAATTTGTGGCCTACCCAAATACAGCAATTATGTCACCAACACTCAATAGTAAATGCAAAAGATTCCGTGGTATTTATTTTTATATTGATCTTCGGCCTTGGTCATATACACACCTCCTTGTTTTATTTTGTATTTTTCTTTTTCACCTTTTTTTTTTTAAAAACAGAATTTGGATTATACTATTGAAACCTCTTAATCTGAAACTTTTTTTCCACCATTCCAATTTATTTCAGGTGCATATTTCCAAATCAATATCTAAAGATCTAACATAGTCTTTTTTAGAAATTTTGAAATAATACACTCTGTTCTCAATACAGTGCACCATACTTTAGTCATTTCCCCACTGATTGGCATTCACTAGTGTCCTACTGTTTGGCCACTACAAACATGTTATGATACATGTCCTGTGTGGAATAGCTTTACCCTATAGGGCACAGTCCCCAAAACCTCACCTACTGCTAATTTATGTTATTAGGTGATTTTCTATCTTTAACAGCTACTTCAATGTTTTTAAGAGCAAGATAAAGCATAAGACAACTGATTATATTAAAGTTTACTATTTATGCTATTAAATCTTTCAATCTTGTTCTTTCTGATTTCTTCAAAGTTTACAAAGTTATCAAGCCTCCACAGACTTGATATTCAAATGCATTTTCTCATTTTAGCATGATTGACTTTGAAATGTTTATCTTTTTTACTTACATGTTAGTTTGGGCATAGAAATTAAATTTAAATTGCATTCGTCAATTTTCTCCAAAGTATTACATTTAACGAACCATGCCTTCCTGTCTATTACTATTGCCAATAGATAGTCAGATACTGTATATAGCTGTCTTAACCACATCCATTCAAACCATCCTATTTCTATATGTCATATTTGGTTTTTAATGAAACATATTCATTCATTTATTTGTTACTATTATATATTTAGAATTCACATTGGCTATCTCACATATATTAAGCTCCTATTTTGAGAAGAAATTGTTAGGTGCAAGGGATATAGTAGTGAACATATAGATATGGTGCCTGCCCACATAAAGCTTAAAGTCTTTTGGGAAAGACAGTTATTAATTAAGTGAAAGTTGAAGTGTAAAATTTCAACTGCAAGACTAGTAAAACTTACCTGTGATCTACATGATATCCTTGAAAGATTCTTTTAAAGGATTTGAGAATTCAGTCAATATAGGTTAGGTTAAGGAAGGGACTGTTTGAAGTGTAAAAAACACTGATAAAAGGAAAGAAGACAGGATGCAAGTGATAAAAACACAAGTCACTACAACTATATTGATATTGTACAATAATAGTGGTATAAGAAGCAACGAGACTGCTCATCTCCTTCTGTGTGCCAGGCAATGTTGTTAGTGCCTCACATGTATTAACATATTTATTCCTCAGAGCAATCTGCATCAGACAAGAGCATATATTCCACAATACTGAATACAACTTGAGATCAACTGAGGTGATAAATAAAAAATGTCCTGCGGAATTATGAAGCAAACAATGAAGAAAAGATCTTAACTCAAAACACTGGAATTGTGTATTAGAGCAGAAGCCAGGTGAGAGGCTTCGTAATGGTCTCTAGGTCTTGACATTTGTTTGATAGTAAAAGTATCTCAAGAGAACCTACTAGTAACTAGATGATGTTACCAAGTAATGGTCATGATGGAAATTGGTTATGAAACTAAACTTGACATATTTGGAACTCACTGTTAAAAAGAGCTTATTTTATTAATAAAAATAATATCTTTGGTAGTAAAATGATAGCAAAATGAAATTAATGGGATACAAATATAATAGGACAAAGAATAGAGAAGTTAAAAGAAATAGTAGTGTCATTAATAAAAATATGTGATACCACAATAATTAGATTTGATTGATAAATGCAAGCACTAGCTATCTAACCTATGAAAATAGGAATTTAATCTTTTATTTGGCATAATATCAAAGACAGAGATCTATATAGTAATAATACAAACAAAATAGTTCTATTCAAATAACAAAGAACCTATAATCTTTTAAGACAAGATTTATCTGAGAAATCTTCTTGTGAAATCCTTAGTCTCAATAAATTCTTGTTTATCAAACTAAATATGGCTTTGATTATCAAATACAATGGACATCACAGTACATCTGTTGTTATGTCTGACTTCCAAGGTTTTGAGTCACACAATTGGCCAGTAAGAAAGAATAACTATCCTGAATCAATTTTATTGTCACAGAATAAATTATATAATGTAGAATTAATAAATGAATGGAAGTTTCTAATTATTGTCTTGTTTTTCCTCCTCCATCTCAAGA
>NW_012155840.1:652275-653700 GCF_000956105.1 Propithecus coquereli
AAACAGCAAAGGCATCAGCAGGGAAGTATCCTCTGGGATCATCTGCCAACGGCCTGCAACTTCTGCTCAGTCGAGATCATCCGAGGTCAGAATATTTGTTATATGCCAAGCATTGACTAATATCACGGAGATCTAATAGTAAGGTAAGAATTAGAATGAATAAAACTGGAGGAGCGTAAAATCTTGAAATGTGACCTCTTCCCCATTTCTTCGTAGCACTAGACATTTTATCTTCTGATGGAATAGTCCTCTAGCTCTGAATAGCCAATGACATGATGCTTTTTGTTGTTGTTTTTATAATTTCCCTGAAAGTTAAGTGATTTGCCCAAGATCACTCCACGATAATCAATGTGATTTTGTGTTCTAAGCAATAGCAGTGAAAAAAAACGAAGAAATAGAAAAATGACAAATGTTGATAGGAATATATATAATTCTGTTAACTTATGGATAATGTTTACAAATCAATTCTTTTCCAAGAATTTCTCCACCATTCTCATTTGGCCATCTTTCTGTGGGCATTTAGACTCTGGCAAAGCATTCTCCTTGGAATTTTAGCTCTGCAGACTGCCGTAGGCTTGATTCACATTTTACATCCAAATGCCAATGAAAATTTCTCTCCAGGCCAATTGTCAACAGCCTTAGAATCCAGTGACCCCTTACATAAGTCATTAGACTACTGGGGAGGGGAGGTGTTATCTGCATAGTCTGAAAAACTTATTAAATAGCATACCTAGAGGCAGGCCTCAGCATTTGCTGAAAGCTCGTATTCAAGAGCTCTGTTAGATTTATCACATAACCACTCAGCTCCAGCTCCAGACTTGGGAGACAGCAGTCAGGCCAATCATGAGAAAATTGATGTAAATCCTCAAAAGCTAAGTCTTCCTCAAACAGTTATCATGGAATGCTTTGTGTTCAAAAATCAATACAGGCTTTTAAAAAATGTAGCAATGAAAGAGAAATGGAGCCAAGTGCTAAGAATAAAGCCCCTGACCACAAATATGATGACTTTCTTGAAAAGTAAAGAATATTTGCTTTAGATGCATACAAGAATAAAAAATAGTTTTTGCATGAAATAAGAGGAGACCAAGGTAATAGGAAGGCAATGAAACTAAATTAAAATAACAGAAACAAAATCAGTGTTGGAAGCAATAAATAACTTGAGACTGAAACATCAAGTAAATATTAAAGGGGATAAGATGAAAGATCCCATTCAGAAGGCAGATGATATTCATACAGATTGATATAGATGAGAGCCAACCTACAAGCAACAGGTCTTCTCCCCAGAAAGGAAGCAATAACAAAAATCTAGTAAAGAAAATTCTCAATTGAAGAAAAAGACCTCGAGTTGGAAATTGAGAAGGCCTATATCTGAGAAAAATGAATGAACAGAGATTAATTCCAAGACATGATCTAATGAAAACTTTC
>NW_012155840.1:653750-656391 GCF_000956105.1 Propithecus coquereli
AAATTATTAATACCACTTAGACATTTGATGAAGATGTTACACAGGGTCGGGTTTCCATATATGAATGAGCGAAACTTACTTTAAGCCTTAGGATGGTCTTACTTTATATTGTTATTTCTAGCATGAGTATCAAACTTTTACTTTAGTAGTAATAAAATAAATAAAAAGATGGGAAGAAAGAGCAATGAGAGAAAGAAGGAAAAATAGAGAGAAAAAAAGGAAAAGTGTATTTCCATGTTTTCATGTATTAATTCTTTATTAAGCTGAATTTCAGCTATTTTTCAAGAATCATCCCCAACCCCTACTGCAAAAGGCCATAAATAATGACCCATTTCTTCTGACTTTGCCTCTTATTTTTGCTGTTGGGATCCTTGTCATTTCATGATATAGCCTATGTAATGTAAGGGCAGAAAGTGAAGTTATTAAAAACTATGTCTCAAGCTACTGTTTTTGGGGAAACTTTGAATGATATATTTCTGGCTACATGCTGGTGGTGTTAGGTGACACCCCCTCTTCCAGCAATCCCACAGAATCTTTTTCACCTCCATTCACATGCCTGGAATGTTTTGTTTTCTAACTGAGGACTGAATAAAAGGAAAGACCTAGAAAAAGGGAAGAGGAGAATAGGCAGGAGCCTCTATCATCTGTTCCCTCTTCAGCCCTCTGGTCAGAACTTAACAATTATTATTAAGTGCTGAAATCCACAAGCTCTGAAACTCTTCAATAAAGTATATTTGGATCTCTGGGTTAAAACAAGGAGGACCCAAATGAGTAGGTAAGTGGCACAGGACAGGAAGAAAGGTCTTATTTCTGCCTCTGGGTGGAACCCAGCACCTTTCTGGCCTCATGAAGAGAGAAAGTCAGGGACCATCTGGAGGCGGCACTGTGACCAGGGCATTGGCGTTTTCGAGACGAGGAAGCTTTTCCAAGTAATTTCATAGGTAGAGGTTAAGGACACATGGAAATCAGAGCAAAAGAAAAAGAAAAGGGAAGACATGAGGATGTGGCTGCAGCTAACACAATGATATATGGGCACATATTAAAGCTCCTTCGTGGCCACTGCAGAGGGCCTGCCTTCATTCTGGGGTGGGCTAGCTACAAAACACACCTTTGAGTTACAGCGATTTGTCACATGGCAAGAACCATGATCCTGTATAATGGTTGAGCTTTATCGTTAGCTCAGGCACCAACAAGAATTTGCTCTTGTGACCAAAATAAGCTGCTAGTGCCCTCCTATCACTAGCTAACACAGGGAATGGACCCTGCTGGGAAAATGTCTCCATCATAGAGCTGAAACACACAGAGAACACTAATAAGGTTAGGAGGCCAGAAAGCTGTAGCTGCCACAGATATTAACAAATTTAGCAAGCATTTATTATTTGGCAGAATATATTAAAAGGAAGAAATCTCTCCCACAGAAATCGCTGATAAAGGCTCCTTAAATAAAGACTGTGCTTAGAGCAGTTGCAAAGTCAACAAGAAAGGATTTCCTGGGGTTGCAAAGATGAGTCTCAAAGAAAGATGCTGGCATACAGCGCACACATCCCAGAACAGACAGAGAAACATGGAACATGCTAGAACATAACCAAATGCCAAAACATGAATTCTTCCTTGAAAAAAAGCAGTATAACATATGACCGAGGGATTAAGAAAAGGGCCTCTAAAACCAGACTGCCTGGTTTTGAATCCTAGCTCTGCCATCTTTCATCTATGTGGCCTCAGAAAAATTATTTAAGCTTTTATTCCTCAGTTTCCCCATTTTAAAAGTGAATATAATAGTATCTACCTCATAGTTTGTTGTGAGAATTAAATGAGTTAATCTTTCTAAACAATGCCTAGAATAGAGTAAGCACCAATAAATGATAGCTCTTATTAGGTATTAAATATTGTTGGTGATGAGTAACCAGAGGTAGAATCATTTCAAACATCACCTCTTTCTGAGGGGGGGAATCATTAAATAATAAAAAATCCCAGGGTCTTTCCTTTTCTTCTTTTGTTTATTAGATCTGATAATGTACACAAAACTGTATGTGATTTTGTCATGATCATTGTCAATGAAAGTTAAGACTTATTGTCCTAAGTGAGCCAATACAGTTGAATAGCACTATTTATAGAAATTTACCTTGATGCGGCTTATTCTTGCCTGGGTGTTTTCCTGTTAATATAGCTCCTGGGAACACCTTCATCACAACACTCACCATACAGATGGCCTCTTCACCTAAACAGTGAGCTAGCTCACTGAGCCAGGACAACAGCCTTACTCAGGAGCTGCAGCTCATTTGTCTGAACCAGCACAGTGCCTGGCATTCGATAAAAGTTTCTGGTTTTATCTCTTGTCACATGCCCATTTTTGTTACAAACAACAAATGTGATATTATTATAAACTTCAACCAGCTGGAAAAGGCCAGTGAAAGTGACCATCCTGCAATCCCAAGGATCAATGTTACAACCCTTCCCTTTATAAACACATGCTGTCAAAGCAGCTAAATTCAGCAGGTTTGTTTCTATGGTTTTCCATTTCAATATTAGTTAATTTTACCTGATAATGAATATATAATGGAGAAATATAAAGTATTAAAACAGCAAAGGCATCAGCAGGGAAGTATCCTCTGGGATCATCTGCCAACGGCCTGCAACTTCT
>NW_012155840.1:656441-658034 GCF_000956105.1 Propithecus coquereli
TATTATAAATCTCTATCTGCCTTGATTTTCATTGAATGGGAGGGGAAGAAAATGCACAGGTGTTTGCACTTTAGCCTCAGACTAGAAAAAGACTATCCGATCTATTCAATCCTGTATGCCTCTCTTTGACTTCCTATAGTTTAAAATATCTAAGTTAGGAGACCAATCGTTTGATAATGGACTGTACAACAAATAAAAAGTATCCTGAATGAGACTTCCCATTGGTGTGCCTGTTTGGAGAGAGGCAGAAGTATGTTATGGTGGAGATTTTTAGCTGTCATTCCTCCTTCTCACTTTCCCTTTCCTCATCTCCTTCCCATTATCATTCCTTTTCCTCTTCCTCTCTATCTTATTGGAAGCCAAGATTCCAGCTGACATACCCAAGAGAGGGGGAGAGACCTAACATTTCTGAGGCTGAACTTTTGGCTTCCCTCAACCTCCTTAATTTATTTTGGCTACACAGATTAAGCAACATGCTTGTTGGCTACCCATTTACCATTGTCCCCAGGACATTATTTTCTGTTAACCATTTCTAAGCTCTTTGTAGGTCAGGACCCCTGGTTGAAATTACAACCTTTGCCTCTCATTAGAGTAATTGCACACATTTTGCTTTCCACCTGCACTCTGTTGTCCTAGGTTCTCTCATTCCTAATGGTGTCAAGGAGCTAGTTCTGTAATAGCATCTCTTCCAGGTCTTCTGCAGAATATACCTAGTTGGTGGATTTTCCAGCTTTATGAAGTATATCCACTCTAACATTTCATGTTTCATGTCCTCTAAGCCTCTTGATTTCTTCCTCATCAATATGCCACAGAGTTTCTTGCATTTCTATGTTATTTAGTGAAGGCCTTTACTTGTTTCATAGAGCTTGGAATATTTCATATTTATCCTAGCAGCATGTTAACTGTATCTTCCAGAATCCTTCTCAGGGCATTAAATCTCACATCACAGGAAAGTGCTTCTAGATTGACAAAGTCTCCCTAACTTAACTTTCTGCTTTCCTTGAGCCAGCATTCTTAAGATCCAGGCTCAGATATATTCTCTACTGTTGCTTCTTAAATCTCAATAACCTTCGGCATGAGGTCTCTTTCCTCCCTTTAGCATGCCTACAATGCCCCTGGCCAGGTGTTTTTTGTGTGCTTATGCTAGTTATTGGTCTGATGGCCAGGAATGGAAAGGAGGGTAGGTCCTAGGTGCTCACATGTTGTCTTGCATGGCAGAGGCCTATGCATCATCTTCAGATGAGAGAGAAGCATTAGTATTATTACAGTGAGGAGTGGGCCGCTTCTGCAGCCCAAGAAGGCTCAGGGGAAGAAGGGACTTAAAATTTTCAATGCATCTACCTGTTTGTCTCCATCTCAAGTCTCAGGAACCCATTTATACCCAACAATGGACCTGAACTTGACAGAGCAGACTTGCAGGGGTTGAGAATTCAACTCACTATAGATCTCTACTTCTTTTTTAATTAAGTCCTAGGGCTGGTATTCAGCTTTTTCTATCTGGGTTGCAGAAAATGAAAGACCCTTTGTGCTATTGAGGAGGTCATCTGGTTTTTACACTTCACCTTAAATTGGTGATTAATCACCCTCAGACAT
>NW_012155840.1:659539-660916 GCF_000956105.1 Propithecus coquereli
CTACAACTTTACTTTCTCCTTTTCTGTTTCTTACGATTCAAACAAAAGCATGATTCTAGTCTGAATACCTTACAAATTCCCTACTTACTTTACATTTATTAATAAAATTCCATACACGCCAGAATAAGATTCTTTGGTTTCTCTCTCCCCATATTTGACACTGACGGGGAGATAATTTGTTAGCATATTAATGTATCAAAGTTTTACCATGCAAAACTGTCTATACTGGTATATAAGCAATAAAACAGTTTGTATTACAGTGTTTCACTCTGAAGAGTAAGAGTACAACTTGCCAATGAAATAGAACTTGCTGACACAACCTCAAAGAATGAAAGCCTACAGGAGAAGTGGTGGGAGTGGTGAGTCTTTCAGCTACATAGGAAAGTCTTTGAAAGTCAGTTAGAAATAAACAGTAAAAAATGTTTTCATGATCCTCTGGACACTGCATGTACTCCTGACCAGTTACCGGGAAATCTGGGTCCTTTCTGGGGATGATTTTTCCCATGTAGGCAGCAAGGCAGAGGCAGACTTAAACCAGACAGGGCTTTACAGGCCAGGAAGCACTTTTACATATTTATCTCATTTGGCCATTATGACAACCCCATGAGATAAGAAAAGTCAGGATCATTCCACTGTATACAAATGAGAAAATGGAACCAAAACAAGTTATCCAAGATGACATAACCAGTAAGTGGCAGCAGAATCAGTGGTGAATCAGCTCTTCCAAACCGTGTTAATTTCACTCCACCACACTCCGATTTTCAGAGTTTAGCTATTTGGTTGACCTAAGTTGTAAGTTAGTAGAAAATACATACCTCAGAGTGTCTTCTGTTTATACCTGGAGAAATAACACTTTAAGAGGAAAGATTTGGTGCTTTCAAGTTGTCTGGAGGCATCTCAAGTTTCAAGATTGGAAACACAAAAGCTGAGTCAAAGTCCGCAATTTAAAATTAAAGCCTCCACAGAGCAACACATCATCTGTGTATTATTCTTACTAAACTGCGAATCTAGTCACAGTTTGAAAATGGAACATTCTTCAAAACAGCTGTCCTGGGCCCCTCCAAACTGTCAATGTTATTATAAAGACAACGAAAGAGGTGATTGTTCTGGACTAACGGAGAAAAAAGAGATAAGGCAAGAAATGCAATGCATGACTGGATCCTAGATTGGGGAGAAAATTATTGGGACAATTGATGAAATTTGAAATAGGGATTTCACACCAAGGATCATTGTACTGATATCAAATTGCTTGAGAATGGCAATGGCATTAATACGTAGGAGAATGGCCTTACTATTAGAAAATGTATGCTGAATTCTATAGAGGTGAAGAATCATGATGTCTGCAAATTGCTTACAAATGGTTCAGTAAAAATCACA
>NW_012155840.1:660966-662860 GCF_000956105.1 Propithecus coquereli
GTACATATATATGTAATTATATATCTGTATGTATATATGGTATTAAATATGTGTATGTGTATATATGATATTGGCTCACTCGATTATGGAGGCTGCCAAGTTCCAAGATCTGCAAGGTGAATGGGCAATCCAGAGACCCAGGATAGCCTGTTGTTTAGTTCCAGTCTGAGTTTAGAGGCCTGAGAACCAGGGGAGCTAATAGTGTCATTCTAGTCCAAAGGCCAGCAGGATCAAGATCCGGGAAGAGCCCATGTCTCAGTTCAAGTCCAAAGGCAGGAAAGAAGATGATGTTCTAGTTCAAAGGCTATTGGGAAAAAAAGATTACTCAGGGGGGAGTCAGGATTTTTGTTCTATTCAGGCCTTCAGTTGATTGGATGAGCCATGTCCACATTAAGGAGGGCAGTCTGCTTTACCCAGTCTACCAATGTAAATGTTAATCTCAACCAAATCACACTCACAGAAATATCCAATGAAGTTGACACATAAAATTAATCGTCGTAACACTTATGACTCAAAATCTATAACTTCTTTTCAGACCACTTCCTTGAGTCCCAGGCTCACGTATCCATCTGCATACTAAACATATCCTCTTGGATGTTAATAAGTATCTAACACTTAATGAAGTCAAAAGAAAACACTTGACTCCACACTTTTAACTTCCAGAAAAAGGCTCTGCCTTTTTCAGTGTTGTAAATGACACCATCACTTGCCCAGTGGCTCAGGCCAAAAGCTTTGGAATCACTCCTGATGCATCTCTTTCTCAAAGTCCTTACTTATTAAACATAATTGTTGTTATCATGGCAATGTCCACCTTTCTCCAGTGTTGCTTCCTCCCATGACTTCTTCATTGACAACAGAGAAAACTTACTAAAATAAGCAAATTTGATCACGTCAATTCTACCCCCTCACCAACTAAATATTCTTTAATAGCTCCCCATAACATATAAAG
Organism: Propithecus coquereli; assembly: GCF_000956105.1. Lineage (NCBI taxonomy): Eukaryota > Metazoa > Chordata > Mammalia > Primates > Indriidae > Propithecus > Propithecus coquereli. Next base: position 661,916 of record NW_012155840.1, read on the forward strand.
TCCATTATTCTCAGTGTAACGTAAAGGACCTTTCATGAAGCCTGTCTCTCCATCTCATCTGTCATCATAATGCACTCAAGCTGAATCAGCCAGCTAGCTGCCCTAGACTCTTTGTATTTCTCTGAATGGGCCGGCCCCTAAGATTCCATGCCTTTGTATCCGAATTTCTCTCTTCTTAGCTTGCCCTTCCCCAACCTTTTCTACTTCACGCAGTTTTGTCTTTCAGAACCCATCCAAATACCACTTCTTCTCAGCATCTTTCTTTGACCACCTAAGTCTGGTAGCACTCAGTGGGTACATTCATTACTTACTTTTTACACTCTGTGATAACTGTATGTTTACTTTCCCTTTCCACCCTGTACTGCAAGTTTCTTCTGAGCAGAAACTGAATTTCACATACAAATTACCAATTATAAAGCCTGATATGCATTAGACACTCAAATATTCTATAAGGAAGAAAGGAAGAACAGGAGAGAGGAGAGAAGAGATTAAATAAAGTTCATGGATTGTTTAGCATCTAGAGTTGTGATCTTGTGTAACATGATTTTCTAGGGTGTACAACAGAAAAGATCCAACAGAATAAACTATGATACAAAGAAGGGAAAAAAAAGTTACCTTCCTCCAGGCTGCATGATTCCCTACAAAGGATCACATCAGACCAGCAGATGTAATTCTCCTACACAATGAGAGGAGCATTACCATTTCATGAGTAGTGCTAGTAATTTCCCTGTTCCAATGGGGCAAAGCCTAATAGCATATGAAAATTCTGGGAAGAGGGCACTTAAGTGATACAGCCCATAGATAGCTATGGGCCTGCTTTCTGTCCCAGCTAGTCTCCTACCAACCATCATGGCGCCCATGATACTATTTGGGAAACAACAGTCAATATCCTAAGATTTTCCTTATTCACCATAATACAGAAAACTCTTTATTATATAACTCTTT
>NW_012155840.1:662910-668899 GCF_000956105.1 Propithecus coquereli
TCCAATGTTCAGCCAAAAATGAGGTTGTAAACTCAAAAATGAGTAAGATTTATGAATAGTTCAATTGTGCTTATAAATAATCCTACATCACTAATTTTCTAAGAGTTCCAAGTTGACAGAATTACAGCAGTCTCCTCATAGTGTCTAACTTTGATGTTCTCGTTTATTTATTTTCTTTTTTCTTGATGTGATTATTGATTGTCCAGGTGTTTTGAAGCTATTACTAACTTTAGATTTACAGTTACAGCAGATAGTTGAAAAGAAAAAGATTCAACAGTTCTCTAAGTGTCATCCTACAGTTCTCTAAACTATCAAACTTAAGCTATTCTATCAATGTCTACCTTTGGTCACATATAATCTATCTAGAGGTGGCTATACCTATTATGAATCCATTATTGACAACTTCTTCTGTTTAAGACTATATCGAAGGTCAATTTCATGTCTCTTTCAAGACTGATTTCTCACAACTGCCTGTGTGCGTGCTGCCCTCCGGTTAACTGAATAACACTATTTTCTGACCTCGTGTCACAATTTCCTCCTTACATGGCCTTTCTTCATTCAGCCAATATTTATTTATTAAATATCAAGTGCTGTGTTAGCTGCTGTACCTTCAGTAAAGAGTAAGATACTCACAACTCTTGTTCTTTATCTTAGTGAAACTTTCAAACAAGAAAGTAGACAATTTCAACATAACGTGATATGCTTTTTCCCCTCTTCCACAATGCCTTCCCTTGCTCCATTTCAACAGCTAAAATATGCATTTCTCAAAATCAACTTCAAATGAAACTTGCTACGTAAAGCTTTGCTGTATAATTCCTTCTGGTATTGCTAACTTGTGGAACCACTAAATTATTGTCTGAGCACATTCTGTACCAATTTCGCATCCCCAGCAGTGCCCCAGCATGCAGTTTTTCACTGTGTAATGGTTCAAACATTTGTGTGACCTTTTTTTAAATGGTGTAATAATGAAGCACAGATTTCAACCACCTTTCCCTTAGAGATGTTGGTATGCTTGCATTTTAATACAATTGTGATTCCATCTGAGGGAAAAGCATCACATTTTACAAATTTAAAGTGAAGTTTTAAAGTACCTTTGCAGGTAAGTTAAAAAATTCACCTGTCATATAAAATTTATAGTGCCCATATTATTTAACTTGGTTTTACTTTTCTCCCAATTACACCAATATTAACTGTAGTCTATATGTTTCAGTGTTGCCTTTTTCTCCACTTACAGTATTTGTGCTGCTGCAGACTTCTAAGGCAATCTTTAGCACAGGCAACAATGTACCTTATATCTTCAAATTCTTTGTCTCTCCCAGAGCAACTCACTGCGTAAGAATACTTGTCCTGCTTCGGTGCTGCTACAGTCCACCTCCATGAGGAAGTTGAACTTTCTGGTTCATGTCCTGAATAATCACTTTAATTTGAAGAAACTGATGTCAATTCTGTCCCTCTCACCAATGAGTGTTAACCTGGGCATCTGCTCTTAGATGGTACTACAGAATTTCTTCACTCCGGTTTCTTGACAAAGAGAATAACCATGAATTATCAATAAGTGGAGAGTAAGAAATGTTATTCATGGAGGATTTTCTGAAAAAAATGCAGCCATTTAGTCTTGACCTTTACCCTTGGGCAAGCCAAACAGAGAATTCTAGAAATTCCATTATTTAAACTATATTTTATCGTTGGCCTCATTTAATGAAATAAAAATAGTCTTATGATAATTCTTGTTTAATGTACTGTATGTATACCATTGAAGGTTGACACTGTTCTACTGTCTCTCTTTTATGAGGACAGATGGCTGCAATATCCCATCTGTCAGTAAATCTGTGTTTCTTCTAAGCAGCAACTTTTCTTTTATCTTATAATGGCAGTAAAGTCCAATGGTCAAAGGCGGGTGCTTTGAAGCCAGAAAGCCTGGTCCAAATCTTGTGGCAACCACTTACATGCTGATGACTTTGTTTCCTCTTTTAGAAATGAATGGAAAAGTAGTCCATACCTCATAGGATTATGAAAAGATTAAATGATATCGAGCATACAAATCATCTACAAAAATCCCTGACACAGAGTGGGCCTTCCCTGTTAGTTATGATTCTTAGGGAAATGATATATTTTGAAACTATTTTTTTTTTCTATTTTCTGGCTTCTAAACAGAGTAAAGCCAAATGTGTTGCCTTTCTGACACTTTGTAAATGGACAAAAAAGCGTCTACTTATTTTTCTACTTTTATTCGCTCTTAACTACAGTGCTTTATTTAATTTTATTCTCTATTTGTTGTATTGCATACAATTGCATAAAATTGTATGCTCCAAATTTTTTGTGAAATTAAGTAGTGTAAAAATGGGTGCATACATAATGTATTTTCATTTTAATCTTTTGCTACTTCAAGAAAAATTTTTTGAAATTAAATAGCGATTCATAGAGAAAGAGAGTTTCTGGGAATGTTCTTGATTCAATGATCACTTTGTGATAATTAATTGAGCTATAATATTTGTGTAGTTTTTATATTATTATTATTAACTCATATTACATATTTAATAATTTTAATAGATGCAGTTATTGTATCTCCCATACTTATTTGCACCGAGTCTTTTCAAACATGATAAAAGGCACTACATTTTCTCATTTTATGTTCAGGTCAGCTGCCTCATTTTCTCAGGCCAGGCTTAAAGGCCAATTCTATAGTTTAAAATATTTTCAGTTGCAAATAAAAGAAAGCCAAAACAAACCAACTTAAACAAAAAATGTAATTTTTATGTTCACATAACTTCACACTCCAGTAGTTTGTATTTCCAACATGGTTTTGATCAGACCTTCTGCTGTTCTCTTCAATCATTCTTTCAATCCTCCTTTGTGAGCCAAGCTCATCTTCTGCCTGGCTTCCCTCAGGGCCCCAAAGTGGCTTCCAGCACCCACCAGGGCCACATGCTGCCTCAAGAGCATCTACAGGCTATACAAAAGAGCAACCTTCTTGAGTTTCTCTCTGATTGGAACTACCTAGCTGATGTAGCCCCTAAAGTAATCACAGTGGCAAAGGAGATGGTTTTATCTTGATTGAATCAAACAAACCAATTTCATCTGAGAAGCTGAACAAACTCACCCAAAGGGCATGGAGGGTTTATAATGGAGAGTAGTGAAATGGTCTTGGGGTAGCAAATAAATCAATTTACACATCACTACCTTTTTTACATCTTGAGCTTGTGACGACCATAAAACCATTTATAGTAATAGACAAAACCATTAGTAGCTATCAGAACCAAGAGAAAATTACTCGTTATTTCATTGATTTGTTCATTCCTTTATACAATAGATTTTTGCTGAAACCTCTTATGTAGACAGCCATTAGTATCTAAATCTCTGGGACACAAAGAGTTCAATAACTGGTTGGGGTTGAGTGGTGGTTGTAGTGAGGGTATGAAAAAATAACTAGAGCACACATCATTGTTTGCTCAGTGGTATAAAAAAATTTCCAGAACTCCTCCTGTGAGAAGCCTCAAAGCAATTTTATCCTCCTTTAAAGTTTTGCCCTTGAATCTGCCCTGAATCATGTGGCTTCTATTGTAATTCAAGCATAGCTATGATGATTTTACTCAGAACAAACTCTTACCCTATCTTATGTACTTTCTGTGGACCCAAAGAAATAGATTCTAAAGTAGATTACAAATCAACCATTCTCTAATAGCATTTTCTAATTATAAAACAAATGGCTATGTATTAGAAATCATACTTCTTTTAATACCAAGTTCGTGGGTGGTATTTCAACAAATGATTATTTGTATTTTCATACATTAACTTCTGGAAAAAATAAAATATAATGCAATTAAACTATGTATTTGCCTCAAGGGAAGATTGCAATTCATTTCCTAGCCTGCTCACAATTACCTACAGGTAATAATAGGAAGAAAAAATTGTTTCATTAATCAGGACTGCTAACAGGTCTGCATTTATTTTTCTAAACAAATCATTTTTCTAAAGCTCCAGGGTTAATGATCCATGGACTTTAATAATGAGTAAGTTTCTTGATTAACATTTTTGTCAATTAAAACAAAGTAAAACAGAATTGTCATTCATTCATTGGTACTCAAAAAGAGGGAAAATAAATTTATTAAAGTATTCATATAAATTGGTCATTTTTAGTTATTTCTTTCTCTTTAAATTAATGAATTGTTTGTCCACAAGAATGTGTTATTTCTGTATGCTACTAGAGCACACAAGAGTATATTCTAAGTGATCTTTCAGTTTCTCTAACTACTAATGAACACAATCAGCTTTGACAAATACTATCATAGTTTTCACTAAGTTTGCATTCCACTTGCTCAATTTCAGTGTTCCAGATCTAAATCCACTGCCAATTAAACACATGATATTAATATCTCTACCTAACACCTTTACTAATAATTTTAAACTTCTTATTCCATTCCTGGAATAAATATATTCACTATGGGATTTACATCACTGATTAAATGACATATACAATAAGAATTTACATTCATTTCTCTTTCTACAATAGCTAATTTATCATGTAGTGACAGCGTATTGTAGAATATTCTGATTAATGACCTGCTATTTTACAGAATTTCATAATAAGAAAGAGCTCCTTGGACAATAATAATTTTAATCCTTTTTTTCTATTTTTTTCATTGCATCATTGCTTTTTAAGTACAAGTGGATCATTATTGCAGCAGGGGAGAAGGTGGCTAAGAGGAAACCTTATGTGATTTTAGTCAATTTTGTACAATGTTTGTAGAACTAATTTTGGCCAAAGAACAAAGTATGTTATTCTTCTATGCCAATGCTAATATGATATTACTTGAATTTTCACTGTATTTCTGTTCATTGAGGTTTCCTTCTGATTTTTTATCATTAAAAATAACAACATGGGATTTTGAAATATAGACTATCATAAAGATAGACTATTAAATTTTTCAAAAAATTTAAACAGTATACTGATCTTATCCTCAGAGGGTTTTTTCCCTTATTAATTAGGGTAGGTTTTTTTTTTTTTCATTCTACTTCTATTAACAATTTCCTTTTGGCTTACAATTTTTTCTCTAGCTTATGAAACAGTCTGATTTGGTAAAAGATTAATCTCATATTAAAATAATTATTTTTATAGGAGTGAACAATATGATATCTCTAAGGATCTCTTTTAACTTAAGCATCTAGGCACAAGCATGTCAGCACATGAAATTTATTCATGTATTCATAATGTAAAATCAAGGAAAATTTTTTGTGCTATTTTTCTGATTCTCAATTTTTCAAAGAGCCACCCTCTGATTGTACTTAATCTTTTTGTGAGCTATAGCTAATTTAAAATTATTTTCTAAAAAAAAATTTTGGCCCTGTTTTTATATGCACAGAGATCCTTGAGATAGTCACCAATTTTTACACATAGTTGTCTATTTTATCTTTAGCTTTGTTTATTTTTAATATATGTAGCTCCAAGGTACCTGGCAAGAAAAAAGTTAAACTTGAAAATCACTTCTACTCTAATTTCCTAACTGTAGGCGGAGAAAACAATGTGCATGGAGGATTGCCAGTAGGGTATTCTCCGTGTAACACTTTCAAATCTCTTCTTGGATTGGGTCCCACTTGGGAGCTTTGTGCCTGGTTTGGTCTTAGTGACCATTCCCAGCTCAATAGAACCACTTTCATTCTATGGAGCATTGAAATTATCAGTCAATACTTAAAGGAACCTCATAAAAAACAACTTCATGGAACTCTGTTTCTCCTTTTAGAACAACTGCTGAAGATGTTATTTATTATATTTCGCAGTCTTCTATGTGGTCCTGTGGGAGAAATTTCTTTCTGTCTCAATATCAGGCATGGTTGTTTATTTCCATAGAAACTAGTATAAAGGTAATTTGTTTGTATCAAATGAAAGATAATCTGATAAGTACATATTTTATAAACATTCATTCAACAAATATTCATTGACCTCTTACTAAGTGCTATCTATATACTGGTCTGGTGCTAGAGATACAGTAGT
>NW_012155840.1:670533-672020 GCF_000956105.1 Propithecus coquereli
ACATGAAAAGAGATGGGAACTAGATTTGAAAACACTTTGTCTACTTTATTTTGTAAACTGGCAATTTTTCATCCAAGGTTGAGATCGTTTGGGTCTCATTTTTCTTTCTTCCAAAATATAACACTTTACCTATCTGTCTTTTTTATCATAACTAAACCACTAAATTTAACATTGGTGTCACCAAAATGCATTGATGAGTCAAACAAATGAGTGATGTATTAAAAGGTCATCAGAAACTTGCACATACATTCTAGTAATCTACCTTTTTCCAGAAACTTTAGCCACTTTTTCAGCCCTGGTTACCAACAGTGGACCAAAGAGGTCTTACTTGCCAGCATTAGGCTGAGAAAGAAGCAGAGAAAACCCCAATAATTGTTCCTTAATACAGGTTATTTATCTTTTTAGAAAATTTTTCCCCCAGAGAGAACTTAATTGCATGCCAATTAGTATCTAACTGGCATTCTTCAAGGTATGGCTATTTTATTACAGAATTTCAGTAACAAATTACAAGTGTCCATTCTTTCCTCTACAGAATAGCTTTACATTTCACAAAATTTTATAAACAGATTTATTTACAGTGTTAAATATGCAAGAGCAACTTTTTATTAATGTGGAGAAAATATAATTTAATCGATATACATTATTATAACAATCATACTACCTTTAATGGAAATACATGAACAGAGCACATTCCAATTTTCGGACCTTCACAGATTGATTTTTGTCATTTGATGTTTATGTTGCTGTTGGGTATTCTCTATTGGATCAGTTTCTTAAAATCAGAAGTCCATTAAAAGTCCTGAAATTAGAACTAGAATGTATTATTAAAAGACAGTGTCCATTTTTTCCTTTACAGTAGCAATTTCTTCGTTTTTAATAGCCAAATTATATTGCCTTCTGAAAAATTCCAGCCAGTAAGTAGGAAAGAATATTTCTAGGAAAGTAGGGAACTTGCATAAATATGGGCTTGGCTTCCAAGTTGAAGCTGAAACCAATTTCATGAATTTAACTTTTGTTCTACAAGGTTGTGAACTTACAGTAAAACCAAGGGCTAATTTTAAAGCGACTTTGAGCCTATATATGAATGTTGGTGAAAACTATGCAAGGCTGGGTGGTTTATACTGAAGTAAGCTGTGTTCGCAAGGTGGGATAAAAGCGCTGCCTATTTTGGAACCCGTTTAAACGGGTGTGCACTCATGAGGACTAAGTCAGATTTAAAAAGTCTGCCCAAATTCATTTTGGGGTGAGGCTGTCAGATTTCACACAGGTTTCACTGCCAATTGCAAGCATTTTTCATAGTGGACCATAAAGCTGGCATTTTTCAGAGTTGAAGCTTACTCTTAAAAGAAATTTAACATTGGAACAAAAATCAAAATATCCTATGTCCAAAATCAGCTCAAAGATTTAGCTGTTTCATATATAGAATGAATTCCATACATACACGTATGTGTGATAGCAAGATATAGTGATAGAGATATATACTATAT
>NW_012155840.1:672070-673032 GCF_000956105.1 Propithecus coquereli
GTTGATTACATTGCCAGAGAACCCAAAGAATTAACTAAAATCTATTCAAATTAAATAAAGAACTTAGCAAGGTGACAGGTAGAATAGGCCTTTCCAAATTTTAAAAATCTCCAAGATATGACTGCTTTAAATTTTCTCCTTTAAATATGTTCTACAGCTATGGGGAGGCTACACTAAATTGCTGCTTGGAGACCCATACACGACATAGGAAACTGTATTATTTTCCTAGGGCTACTGTAACAAATTACTACAAACTTGGTAACTTAACACAACAGGAACTTATTCTCGCACAGTTCTGGAGACTAGAAATCCGAAATCATGGTGTTAGCAGAGCGATGCTCCCTCTGAACTCTCCAGAGAAGAATCCTCTCTTGCCCCTTCAAGCTTCTGGTGGTTGCCAGCAATCCTTGGCATTCCTTGGCAAAAAGCTGTTATCACTCCAACTGCTGCTTTCCTCTCCCTGTGGCTTTCTTCCCTCTGTTTCACTGTCTCTCTTTACAAGGACACAATCCCAATCTAGTAATGACCTCAATGTGATTATATCTGCAAAGACCCTATTTCCAAATAAGATCCAAATAAGATCACATTTACAGGTTCCAGATGAATAGAATCTTATTGGAATACTATTCAACCCAACACAGAAAGTGTCCCCAGCTTGCTTCAGTTCCACGTGCTTACCCATATGGCAATCAAATCTCAAATTTTTGCATTTTGCTCCCAGTTTTTATCTAATCTCAACTCTCAATATGGCCACCTGTTATTGTCCTATTTACAATGGCTTGGACTGTGACCCCATATCTGAGTGAAAGGACCCACATTTGTTTATCGAGCTAGAAAAATGTAATTTTTAGAAGGAGATGACTCTACTATTCTTTTGCCAGTGGGTCTTAATCTTGACTTTGCATCAAAATTACCTAGTGAAATTTTAAGAACACAATTGCCTGAGCTCTCATCCTGCCCTC
>NW_012155840.1:673082-673641 GCF_000956105.1 Propithecus coquereli
GACATTTATTATCTTACAGTTTCTGTGTCATAGAAAATTTGTAGTGGCTTAGCTGGATGGTTCTGGCTCCATGTGTCTTGTGAGATTGCAAGGCAACATGTTGGCTTGGACTGCAGTTATCTGAAGGCTTGATTGGGGCTGGAGGATCCACTACCAAGCTGGCTCACTCACATGTGTCTGGCAGGAGGCCTCAGTTCCTTGCCTCATGAACCTTTCCATAGGGTCTGCTTGAGTGTCTTTGTGTCATTCTGTGAGAGTAAGCAATACAAGAGAGAGCAGGAAGGAAATACAATGCCTTTTATGACATATTATAGCAAGTGACGTGCAATCATTTCTGGTATATTCTATTCATTAAAAGCAAGTCACTAAATCCAATTGACAAGCAAGGGATGCTGAATTAAACTCCACCTTTTGAAAGGAAAAACATCAAAGAATTTTTAGACATGTTTCACCACCACATATGGGCATTATAAAAACAATATTGCTTTTTACTTAACAAAAATACATAGTATTTCAGCTTTATTAAGTCTGCTTTTACAATGAAACCATCAAGTGATAA
>NW_012155840.1:681994-688669 GCF_000956105.1 Propithecus coquereli
AGGCATTATTTCTATGTGTCCAGTCAGGGCCACTTTCTGACTCACAGATAGTACCTTTTTACTATGTCCTCACAGGATGGGATGAGAGAGGGGCCTCTTATGGCCTTTTTTGTAAAGTCACTAATCCCATTCATAAGGGCTCTGCCCTCATGACCTAATCACCTCCCAGTGGCTCTACCTCCTAAACTATCACCTTGGAGTGAGAATTACAGGCATATGGATTTGGGATGGGGGATATAAGCATTCAAGCCTCAGCAAAGAGATTCCCCAGGAAAACTGTATAAAATTTTTATTTCTGGACTCTATGCCCAGACAATTGATTCCAAAAGTAGAAATTGGCATTCCCTGCTTGTTGACAATATATTATACCTAGAAAAGCCTAAAGACTCTACCAAAAAACTCCTAGAATTGATAAATAAATTCTGCAAAATCTCAGGTTACAAAATCAAAGTACACAAATCAGTAGCATTTCAATAGTCTAATAACAGTCAGGCTGAGAGTCAAATCAAGAACTCAATACCATTTACAATAACTACAAAGAAAAATAAAATCCCTAGGAATATATTTAATCAAGGAAGTGAAAGATCTATACAAGGAGAACTACAAACACTGATGAAAGAAATCATAGATGACATAAACAAATGGTAAAGCATCCCCTGCTCATGGATTGGTTGAATCAACATTGTTAAAATGTCCATATTGCCCAAAGTCATTTACAGAGTCAATGCAATTCTCATCAAAATACCAACACCATATTTCAAAGACCCAGAAAAAATAATTCTATGCTTCATTTGGAACCAAAAAAGAGCCTGAATAGACAAGGAAATCTTAAGCAAAAAGAACAAATCTGGACTGATCACATTAACTGACTTCAAATTATACTACGAGGCTATAGTAACCAAAACAGCATGATACTGGTACAAAAGTAGAGACATTGACCAATGGAACAGAATAGAAAACCCAGAAATAAAACCATCTACCTACAACCAACTGATCTTTGATGAAGCAACAACATACACTGGGAAAAGGAAGCCCTATTCAATTTGCTCAGCCATGAAAAAGGAATGAAATAATGTCTTGTGTAGAAACTTGGATGGAATTGAAGATCATTATCCTAAGTGAAGTATCTCAGGAATGGAAAACCAAACTCCACAGGTACTCTCTAATAATTGAGAGCTAAATGATGGGCACACACAGGCACGAGGAGTTGTAAAGGGCATTGAAAACCAAGAAGGGGAAAGGGTGAAAGAGGGTGAAGGATAAAAACTTATCTATTGGGTACAATGAACATTAATTATCTTGATGATGGGCACACTAAAAGCCCCAACTTAAGCATGATACAGGTATCTATATGACAAAAACATTTGTACCCCCCTAATGTTTTGTAAGAAAAAGAAAAAGGAAAAGTATAACTGTTAAAATAATTTTTAAAAAAGAAATCACAGAAATAATTGTGATGAATATGTTTGATAAATTATACTCTGGAAAACCAATGAGCATAAGGTGTGAGATTACATGCATATATGAAGAGCAAAACATTAACCAATAGTCTACAGGGCATCTGCTCCCCATCAGAAACAAATCCAGGCCAAAAAAAACCCACTTATTTTTAAGGATTAAAACCTTATTCATTTGGGTCACCTGTTTCCTTAATCAGAATTTTCAATATTCCCAGAAAATTGGGACCTACTAAAACATATGTCCTACCATTCATGTTAACCAAACTCTGCAATTTTTAAAGTGCTTTTGAACCAGACTTTGCTGGCTTGGAATCTATTGGCATTCATATTTGAATTCTCCCATGCTTTTATTACATAATTTTCAGTGCACTATTTTATGAGGTTTTTTTTTTTTTAAGCATCTTGGCATAAAGGACATTACCTGAATTTCCTATTTTATTCATGTACTGAAAGAACAGATAAATCACAGGTCTCCTCTCTCAGTCTACTTGAGAACTAACCCCGGAGACCTGTTCATATGATCAGGGACTAATTACTCCTGTCCCTAACCATTTCCCATAGACTACTCTCGGCCTCCATAGTGATAATGATCCAATGGTCCATTCTCAGTCTTCATCCTACTTGATCAGCAGCACCACTGGTCATTCCTTCCTCCTTGAAACAATTTTCCTCTGGCTTCTACGACACCCATTATCCTGATTTTACTCCAACCTGAATGGTTCTTCTTGGTGTTCCTTCTCCTCTCCCTACATTTTCACGTTTCAATGGCCCAGTATTCAGTCTTCAAAACTTAACTATTCTCCACATACACACATCTCCTTCCTCACTGATCACTTGCAGACATCCATCAGCAAAAACCAAATTTTCTACTTTAAAAATATGTTCAACATTCAGACACTTTTCACCATGTTCACTTCTATCCCTTTTGTCTCTCACTGAGATTATTGCAAAAGCCTCCTTACTGGGGTCCCTGATTTTACCAGCACTCCCCTACAGTTTATGGTGAGAGCTCAGATCTCTGCAGACAGGGATCATTTTCACATATATGTCAGATCAAAGCTGTACCCACCCAAAAGCCCAAGATTTTAGTATGGCCTACAAGGTCCCACATGATCTAGCTTTCCATGACTCCCCTGACCTTATATCCCACTGCCCTCTGCCTCACTTGCTCTACTGGAGCTACACAGACCTCCTTAGTGTGTGCTGTAGCAAGCATACATGCCACAGAACATTTGGTTTTGCTATTACTTCTGCCTGAAACATTCTTCCAAGCAGACAGGCTCAGTGTCATCTCAACAAGGCCTTTCCTGGCCACTCTAGTCATAAATGTAATTTCCCCTTCTCTATTTTATTTTTTTCCATGTTATTTATCACATTCTATACAACATAATTCATGTAGTTTATTAATTATTTTCTTGTGTATCTCCCCACACTGGAAAGCACATTTCTTGACAGGAATTTCTTCCTGTTGTTCACTATAGTACCTTCAGTATCTAGGAGCTCAATAAATATTTGTTGAATAAAAGAATAAAAGAAAAAACAAGCCAAATGTTGAATAGGTAACTATCATGAATATTTCTGCATATAAATCCATAACTTCTCAAAACAACTGTGGTAAGTGATGGATTATTGTAGATCAATTAGTTTTATGTGTTGTAAAGGAGATTTAGGGACATAAAAAGATGAAACTCTATGACCTTTAGGATATTACTTTCCAAGTCATTTCCAGGATTAAAATTTATCCCATCTATAAGCACACATCCCCTCAAACAATTTTGGCAGAAATTACTAATTACCCACCCCTGATCCCCTCTGCTCATATACACCACATGTTATCTTCCCCTTCCTCTATAGCAGTAGGTGTTTTCACTGAACGTATGACCTCCTCGCTAAACACCACAGTCCACGGTTCCAGACTCCTTTTCATTTTGATGTGCATCATGTGACTAGGGTCTTGAAAACAGGATGTGAGTGTGTATGTGTGTTTGTGTGTATGTGTGTGTGTGTGTGTGTGTGTGTGTATTACATATAAGTAGTCCTTAAAAGAAATGGACTTGCCAATACATTTCACTTTCCCATTTTTCACTGGTGTGATAAGTCATCTTATCCTCAACCGTTGGCTGGAGATAACACCTTAGGATAGCACAGCCACAGGTGAGGACCCCGCCAGCTCCATCAAGCCACCAAATCTGCTACTGTGGACTATTACAGGAAAGAGAAATAGGATAAATGAAACTTTCACCTATCTAAGCCAATGTTTTTATTAGAGTAGTCTAGCCTGTGTTATAAATAATATATAGCATTTTCATAGATAAGATAATCCATGAAACTCTAAAAGAAATAAAACTTCCAATATTAAAGGTGGTAAAATTATGGAAGTAATTCATGGATTTATTTAGAGGTGAAGGGTAGAAATCAATGTCAACTAGAATTAGGAACTTTAAAAATATAAATATAACTTTATTAACTCTTTACTAAATTTCAGTCACTTTGCTAGGATTGTATGTGAATATGGCATTTAATCTTTACAGTAACTTCTGAAGAGAGGTTTTATTATATACATTTTACAGGTGACGCTGATAGGGCTCAAGATGTTTAGATGTTTTTAAGGTAGCACTACAAGTAAGTGCTGGGGCTGCAGCCCAATGGAATGAGCATTTCTCAAAGTGTTCTTTCCCATTCTCTGCTCTTTAGATTAAGGTGCATGCCTCCCTCCAGAGGTCTTTGAGAATTTAAAAGTAGAAGTCGTTGATTAAACACTTGACAAATACATCTCTGCTCTTCCTTCTCCAGAATGAAGTTCTGCAGACTCAATGTGATTCGAAACCTTGAGCAGTGGATGGAATAACTATCAAGTTGAGGTCTAATCCCCAATTTGGCCTTAGATTTCCAGCGTAAGATATTTAACCTGTCTGGACCTTAACCTATTGGTCTAGTTCCTGCTGTAAGATAACTCCAATAACTGAGTCTGCTTAAATGAGCTACAAAAGCGCTGACATTAAGTGGAATTTGGAAACCCCAGACAGAATTCCCATTCATTTCAGCAGTCTGGAGTCAAAAGCAAAATTTAAATCCAAAAAACACATACACAGTTCGGATTCAATAATTCCACAGATGTGGTTACAAAGTAGATTCAAAAGTTTAATGTCTCTTTTTCCTGGCTAGGAAGAAGGGAAGTCATTCAAGAATTTAACAAAAACAACAAAGAAACTAAACTTACAGTCCTGAGTCTTTATACATATGAATACATACATATGCATAAATATGCCCATGTAACCTAAGGAATCCCCTGCACCCACGTTTACTGCTTATCACCCCTGGGTGATATGCACTGAGCTCTGGCTGATGATAATCAGTGCATATTGTGCTCAGCTGCCTTCAAACCTGAGTCAACTTGAGTACTGGGACATTTATCTCTTGAATCTGGATGCCTTCCACTTTGGCAAGAGCTCAACTTCAGTGAACTAAGAGTACTAATAAAGTGCATAAGAAATGACTTTTTAGATAGCTATACCTTCCAACACCTTGGTTTGACATCCAACTTAGAGTGGAGCCTGTGGCCCTAACATTTGGCTATATAAGGAGCAAGAATACTTTTCTCGTTAAATTCTCCAATTCATCATTACGACCCTTGTGTCAAGGCAAGTATTAATATTTTTCTTCCCAGATCATTATTAAGAAAAGTGTCACACCTGGTTTTACCCCCCATCTGTGCACTCTCCTTTCCCTCCACCTTCCACAAGCATTCACAAAGGTTTTTTGGTCTCCTCTGGATGGCACTAAACCAAGAAAACGCTTTGGAACAAGCTGAGGGAACAGCTGTGTAAGAACAGTGGACTTCTGTGATTTTCTTCCCCTTGCTGTAAATGATTAGATAATTTGCATCATCTTCCAAAACCACTTTTAGTATTTATCCAAGGAGTTTGGAAAATGCAACTTACTGTTTCATCTCTATCCAGTACTGTGTTTCTATTCATTCCATGTTTGCATATCTTCGAAGAGCTCATGGTTCATGTTAGATGTCTGTCAGACAAAACTGTAGTAAATTATTTTCTGCCTAATTCATGATGTGAGCTGTTATATGTGTTTACGGAAATCAAAATTTGTTAGTAGGAGAAATTACAAAGAATCTCTGAAGATTAATGAAGAGTGTAAGAAAGGCTTCCAGAGTTCATTTTCTATTTGGGGATTTTGTTTAATCTTGTTTGTTATATGCATGTGTGTAGGAAGTGAGAAACTATTTCATGTGTACTATTGTAAATACTACTGTTAAAGGTGAAAAACAGGTTGTAGAGGATGTAGAAAATGGATCAAACCTTTAATGAATATTTTTCTGCATCTCTCAGCTTAATATTTTTAGGTTTCTTGATAAATTTAGTAGATGTGACTAGATAGGATTATTTTTAAATATATATATATATGTACACTTGTGGAAAATGTCCAGATAGACCTTAAGAATTCAGGTGTGTTACTATAGTGTTGCTGAGCAGTACATTGTAAAGAATATCCTGTGTGAGATAGAAAGATACTATATGCAAAGTGCCTTGTAGGTGGTATGTCTTGTATGACATCTATTATTATTACTAACTCTCTTAGTTTTTAAAAGCAAGTACAATCTATTTACTAATCTGCATCATATAGCTATCACCCTAAAATGTAGTGGCATAAAACAGTAATCATTTATTATTTTTCATGAGACTATGGGCCAGCTGTGACGTTCTGCTGACCAAGGCTGGGCTCAGCTAATCTCGACTGGGCTTGTTTGTGAATCTGCATTCAGTTGACAGTTTAGCTGGAGACATGCTGATCTAAGATAACCTAAGCTGCATGACCTGACTCTGCTCCACATGGTCTCTCATCCTCCAGTAGTTTAGCCAAGGCTTGTTCTCATGGCAAAAGCAAGGGTCCAAGACAGTGAGTAGAAACTTGCACGGCTTTTAGGGCTTCAATTCAGAACTGGCATACCAAACTTCCACCATATTCTTTGGTCTAAAGAAGTCATAAATTCTGCCTAGATTCAAGGGGTAAGGAAATAAACCTCACCTTTGGATGGCAAAAGCTGCAAAGTTAAACAACAAATAGCACGGATACAGGGAGGGGGACTATTGGTGTCATTTTTGCAATTAATCTGCCATAGCATATTTAACATCAGCCACCAAAAATTATAATAATGTTTGTTAAACTTCTATATGGTATTTTATCCTATTATTTTTTA
>NW_012155840.1:691894-694354 GCF_000956105.1 Propithecus coquereli
GGGGGGGGAAATAATCCTTTTATTTCAACCAGGCTTACATCTATATACAGGAGACTCTTCTGTCTTTTATTAACTAAAGCACACAGTTAACTAGATCTTCCCAGAACACTTCTGTATACTAATAATTGATAATCATTATAATGACTATGTGGTTCACGAAATTTACAAAAGGTCAGTGAATCATCAAAATTAAAATTGAATAATGCACAGTGTATTTTTAGTTTAGAAACCCTTGTGATTTCAAATACTTCTGATGTTGCCTACCAGCTAATGTCTCACCCAGCTAGTGCTACTTAACCCTTTCTCCTCTAATGATTACTTCTGGGAGAAAGTAAGTACTAACTTTTGGATATCCTGCAGATGAGTGTTCTGCAAAAATTTTGATTGTGACAACCAATAAGAAACACCTTTTATATGGCTATCTAAAACACACATGTGCATATGTATGTACTTTGACTACACCTGCCATAAAGAATTCTTATCATTATTAAGTGAAATGCACTCTAATATTTTCTTTTAAATGCTAATGTATTACATATGTTAATGCCAGTCTTAAGCTACTAAGTTTATTTAATCGACAGACAATGGGCTATGACTTACAGTTTGAATGATACCACCCTAATTCCAAAAGAACATGGCTTTCTTTTCCCTGTAAGATTAATGGATTTACTTATTCTAATGTATTTATAGAGTTTATCCTTTGAAAATGAGAACTTTTTATTCTATTTTCTTGAAAACTTACAGTTCTCAATTAACAGTAACATTCTACTATCCAGAGCACATTATTCTTTATATAATCAACCATAATATAGTCAGTATTATCATTGCTAGGTGATTCGTACATTTATTTCTGATCGTCACAGTAAGCCTGACATGTAGGTTATATGATTCCTATTTTGTGTTTGAGAAAACCAAGGCTCAAAGAGTTGAAGTATCCTGCTTGATCTTATTGCCAGCAGGGAAGAGGGATAGGGTGTGACCCTGGGCTCCCCTTACCCCAGCGCCTGTACACTCATTGCCCTCACTGACTCGCCTCTGACATTTTCCAACATAAACAAGGCAACTACCATTTTCATGGACATTCACAAAATAGATCTCTCAACCGTAGTTTAAAAATTAGGATGATGTCCTATGTGTTTCTCTATTTATTTTTTTTGAGACACTTGCATTGAAAATTCTGTTAGGCATATTGATGTTACATAGATGAAGAATGTAAGACCTTTCCTCCAAGAATCTTAAAATCTGCTGATTAAATACCATGATGAAATGACCAGGCAAAAGACCTGGGAGCACAGAGAAGGACTGACTTGTGGATCAATTAGAATTTCCCCAAAATTTTTGACCATGACACGCAGTGGAAGGAGTGATATTTGGTCTCAGGCATAAAGGACACAAAGGATTCCCAAGGGTAAAAAGAGAGGCATGTTTATCTCAGGCTTATGGAAGGAGCTTGGTACGAAGCTTGGATTGGGATGCGGAGGGTTACAGAGGAGCACATTGAGTGTTTGGGGTTTTTAGCAAGCAGCCCGGTATGGCAAGGGAACAAGATGGAAGGAAGATGAAATGGAAGATGAGTTTGGAAATTTAGGAATCAACCACATTCTTGAAGGGATTGAACACCATAATAAGAAAATTGCACTGTATTCTCTGTTACTTGTTTTTTTAAAAAAACGTATTTTTTCTTATTTTACAAACTTCACTTGAAAGGGTAGATTTGACTCTATTTCTGTCCGTCTTCAATTAGTCATAAAAAGCATAATCAAACAAATAAAGCTATATTCAAATGTTTAAATTTGTACCATTATACATTATAAAGTCTGGAAACACAGGTGAATATATATCTATGTATATATATATATAATGGTATATACACACACATGTAGGTTTATTGATATTACACCACAACACATAATGTGTTGAATGACATTATATTAAAATGTTCTCCAGACTTTATGCCCATCCAGTATTTTATAGCTCTATTGCATAAATAAATAGTGTCTGTGACTTGATAGCAACATACAGATATCAGCCTCAACAACACACTCATCGGAGTGGAAAGAATCCTCTAGCCTGAAATTTTAAGTAGAAGTCAAACAGCATTTTAATTCAATATAAGCTCACAAACTTAAGGCCCAAAAAAAACTATATCATATCTCAGAGTATCAAACTTGCTGGCAAGAATTAGGAACCCAGGTAAAATGCAGTCTGAAGCCTTTTTTCAGTGTATTTTTTTTTACCAGAACTTGTCTGTTGTCTAATGACACTAACGTGAATTAGAACCAAAGTTAAATATTTTATAAAACCCCACTCTTAAACATTTTATGTTTTGCCATTACAAAATGGTCCCTAAATACCATGCGTTCCATAGGTATATGCAGAGTTAAACCCAAGTTCTGGCTTGCCGGCTATAACTTCATCTCATTCTCATACAGAGTATAAGTGAATAGTGACAATGCTATC
>NW_012155840.1:694404-697177 GCF_000956105.1 Propithecus coquereli
ACCCAAACGAGGGTTAGAGGCATGCCCTTCCCCTCTACAATGCTCACTGTGTACTTTAGTTGTGAGTTTACGCCCCCCATACCCCTGATCCCTGGAGAATATTACTGCCATGTGAGCTCTGTTTTAAGGAAAGAAGATGTTTCTGGAAAAATATATCACTATAATTTAGTCTCTTTATATAATTTACCATGCACTTTTCTTTGATAAAAATTTTCTGCACTGTTTCATTTGTGGGTTCTTGGGTCATAATTGTTACCTATGTTGTAGCTACTGCCTGTTTCAATGTGTCTGACAAACCAAAAATGCATAGGTTAGAGATGACATTTTAACACTTGAACAGAAAGTTTTTAAGTATGGCATGGTCTTTTCCATGGAAATTTGTATGTTATCTTCTATATTATTTTTTGCATTCTGTTAATCCTGTCTTAAAAATTCATGCCCTCAATTACCCAATGTCCGGACCCACAAAAGAACACAACAAGAGAAGTGCATCTCTTACAACTCACTTTATCATGCAAGAGAGGCTGAATCAAGGAATTCAAAAATTCTTCAAGACTGTTTGAGTCAAATTAATTTCCCTTGCCTTAAAATCACTGAGGTAAGGCCACTACGTACGGCTGTGCACACAGTGACCTTGCCATTAAGTCTTTGAGGATGTCTTCGATGTTTACCACATCGATGAGCAAGGAGGGAAAATCCATATTTTGAACCTAAGGTCCTCGCAGCAGGAGTAAATCTAAAGAGTGCTTCTTGTTTCTAGCTGTCTGAAAATTTCTATAGGCAAAGAAATTTACCCTGTGAGCCGGCCATGGGTGTCCATTCTCAGCAATGAGAATTTTACACAACAATCTTCTAATCTCCTTTCCCAAAGTTTCAGCTTGACAAAAGATAGCTGAACTTTTCAGCAACACCCATAATCCAATTGTAGGACCTTGAAACAAAAGATTTATCACTTTATACAAAAAAAGGAATTGTTAAACGAATGCATTATGAGGCCAAATTTGTACATAAGCCATGTTATGAATGAAATAATTCTTGTCAAATTGTTCAGCAGGTATTTTGTTAGATTCCCAGAGTGAAACTTCGTCCCAGAGTTCTGTAAAGCACATCAAGATATGACCTATAAGAAGACAGTAAACTTTTGTGAATTAGATAAGAACTGTTTATTTTGTACAATTTATTGACAAGATGTTGATTTATGGCTCCAGTTCTCACAATGTCAACAACTTTCATGGAAGGAAAACAGGTTTATTTCAGAACTGCAAGCAGCATTGTTTTATTCCAATGTGTACACTGATGTAGAAAGTCTTAAATCACAGTGCTAAGTAAAGCTTTGTTTCCTCACAAAAGCCAGGAACGATAAGGGTTGCCAAACTTGTAAGGTGCTACATCCTGCACAAATTATAAAGAGTTTCATCGAGACAAAATTTTACTTGGCAAATAATCTACATCATTTGAAGATCTTTGAAAATTCCCAAAGAGATGCGTAAAAATAGGAATTCTTTCTTTAACAGAATTAGTGTGCACACAGAAGATGAAACCCAGGAGCAACGTCTTTGAGTTGTCAATTCTTTTGTGACCTCCTATTAAATTATAAAGAAATGTCAGTAATCTGAAGTTGATGTCACTGGTAAACCAAGTCACTGCTTTAAATTTTTTTCTTGCTCCTAGTTATAAACCACGCCATGACTTCACCAAAATCTTTCATATAGTGGCTTCCTTGGCTAAGGGATGCTCTGAGCAGCAATCAAGACAAATTCCTAATTTTTTCTAACTATACACATGTTGAATTGAAAATTCTTTTCATGTAAAAGATATGAATCATTAAATATGTTTTCAAGGTAGGCAAACATGAAATACATATGGAGGTTCATTGACTTCCTTTTTCAATTGTCAAAACCTTGTAATAGGTGATCAGTGCATCACAGCAATGCTTTCAGTGATAGAATATGTGAATTTCCTCTTTCTCTTTTTAACACTTTCTAATTAACTTAGATCAATGCAAATAAAGACAGATATCCACAAGTCTTATGTCAGAATATGTTTTATTTAACTCCTATAAACAGAAATCTATTGTAGGATTCGTTACATGAAAGATCACAGTTCATTCGCCTGGTAACGAACAACTCTCCACGAGAACACAGGTCTTGATCAGTAGGAGTTTTATTACTTGTAGCTGGTAAAGAGAGCATCAGAAATATTCTCCAAAGCAGTGTCTCCCTGAGGAAAGGTGGCATGGACTTTTTATGGAACAGTAGAGAAAGAAAGATGTGTCATCACATGCAGGAGGAACTGCAGTTGTGCAGGCATGGTGGGTGTGTCTGTCATGCTAGCGCACAGGTTGCGTGTAATGGTAATGAAGCCGTAGCTTCTCCCAGGGCGGAACTCCAGCATGGTAATGAGGAGAATTCGTTGGAGTTCACCTATAAGCTGCCAAGGTTTGTCAGAGGCTAGTTTTAGCCAGCTGGGCTAAAACAGGCCTCAGGAGCTGAAAAACAATAAGCTACAAAACAGGCTGATTGATGGCTCAAGCTGGTTGAGTTCCTCCCTTCCTCCTTACAAAATTATAACATATAAAATATGATGATTACAACTCTTCAGATTAAAAAGTAGCTGCTCTTGGCACGCTACAATGGTTTAGGTTGAAATATTGCTTCCATAACATGACTTGATATATAAGTAATTTATTTCAAAAGTAATTTTCACTAAAACAAGAAAATGTCAGAAGAAAAAAAAAGTGTGTGTGTATATATATTCAAATATATATATATTT
>NW_012155840.1:700371-709616 GCF_000956105.1 Propithecus coquereli
TGACCTTAGAATAGAACTATAGGAATTCAAGCTTTTTAGTTTTTATTTCACAGTGCGTTTTTACCCAATTTTATAGCACAACCTTGAGGGAGAGATGACAATGTAAATAATCGTAGATTATTCCTATGTTTTATTTCATAACACATCTGTGCTATTTTGTATAACTTTCCATGCCACCTTCTGAACAACTTAAGAAGTGGTTTGTTCCTTCAAAATATCTTCTGTAAGAATACTATTTGACTTGTTATTCTGCTCTTAAGAGTTTCTCTCTTACCCTCTTTTATTTAATAATCACCTTTCCTTCCCTTAATCACTGCATTACCTGGGCTGTATTACATCATATTTATTGCTCAATGTTTTGATTATGTTCAACAGCTTTAGAAGAATTTAAGAAATTTGCAGTATTTATTGTCTCACTGTGTATTTCTATGTAAATTTTTCATGTAGCCCTTATGAGTCCAAATATGTCCCTCCATCATACCCTATTAAATTGGCTAATACATCTAAAGCACTCAGAACAGGATGACCAATGAAGTGGGTGTTTCATGCTCCAGAAAAAATTAAATATAGTAACAATACCACTTAATTTGCTGAGAGTAAATGATATTTCACTATTCCATTTCCCTTGTAATGTAACTATTATAATCTTTTATGTTCTTAGATCAGTGCTTCTCTACTCTTAATATACATACAAACCTTTTGAAGACCCTGCTACAAGTGGATTCTTATCCAAGGAGCACTGATATTCTGCATTTCCAACAAGTTCCCAGATGTTGCTGATGCTGCTGGTTCAAGGAGAACACTTTGAGTAGCAGGCCCTAGATCAGTGCTGTTTAACAGAAACATAACATGAGCTGTGAATGTTTCTAGTAGCCACATTCTGAAAAAGTTAAAACAAACAGGTGAAATTGGTTTTAACCATATATTTTATTATTACATTAACCCAATATTTATCATGTTATCATATTGTATGGTATTTAATACCATGTTATCATATATTAAATTATGTAATGTTATCATATTAAATCCATATACTCCAAATATTGTCTTCAATATGTAATTAATATTTAAAGTTATTGAGATATTCTACATTATTCTTTTCATCCAAAACATTCAAAATCCAGTGGCTATTTTGTACTTACAGCACATCTCAATTTGGACAAGGCACATTTCAGGTTCTCAGTTGTCATATGTAGCTAGTGGCTATCATAATGGATGGAGCAGCCCTAGACAGAAACGTCAGGTGTGTGTTGTCAAAGTAAAGCAGTTATTTACTGAAAGTATGCTATTCATAACACCTGAAGGAATATGCAGGGTAAGTCCTATCTCAAACCTCCATATCTAGAATAAGACCAGAAGAGGTGTTCATCTACTTACGGGTACTTTGGTTTTCTAAGATACCTACCAATGAAACAATAACCAATAACCTTCTTCCTGCTGATTGGGAGCTATATAATTCTGAGTTTGTGCTGAACCTTGCCATCCAGAAGAGAACCGAAGTGGCTCTTCTCCATCTTCAGTGTTGACAGGGACACCAACATGTCTTTCACAGTTACTTCCCCATATCTCCCATAATTTTAGCAAGGATCATTCTAAGCCACTGAGGGTGTCTCTAAACCAGTGCTGAGTCTAACACGTCTCTCTACCCACAAGAGGTTCTTGGCATCCAAAGAGCTAATAAGAGCTTGATGGAAGCAAGGGACTAGATTAAAAGAGTGCTTACAAATAAATTTTTAAATTTGCACATCAAAATTATTTTCAAAAACTGTAAAGTGCTCAAAATGTACAAATTCAAAAATTTTTATTTTAGTAGTTTTCCCAAAAACATGCATCATCAAAGTTGTAACTTAGAAAACCTACCACTGAGAATTTGACCTCATAAACCTACACACATACACACTCACGCAACACACACAGAGGCATGGAATGTTCTGGGAGGTTGCCGAAAAAAATGGTGCTATTTATTATTTCTGGATGTTCAGATTTCACAGTATTTTTAATTTCCTATTTATACTTTTTTCCATCCACACATATTACATTTATAAATGGGGAAAAAGAGTCTTCACAAGCCTGACACCACATTTGTTACAATGAAGCAGTATTTTCATACATGTTTAATTATTTATATGCTATTCATCCTTATAAAAGGTAGTACTTTTCAACCCAAGAACATTTCTTCATTGCTATTCGTCAGCTAAATCTGTTAATTTAGCTAAAATCTCTTTTTTGCACATCATGTTTCTCTTATCTTCTAGCACTATTTGTTAAGGATGCTACACATACATGATTTCCCACTCCTAAGCATAACCGATAGGTTATAGGTACCTAATCTTTTCTCCCTAGGGCAGTCACACTTGGAATTCTGCACTAAATAAAATTAGTATTATTAATATTATTGTCCACATATTCCATGATTTTTTTTCCCACTATTTCGTGTTAATTATTCATTTTGTTTCTTACCATCTGGTCTTCTAACAATGTTTATATGCTTCTATATTATATTCAGAGCTTTACTCCACTTTAGTTTTTTTTACTGTCTTATACTGTTTATGCAGTTATGACTATATTTTATATGTCAGGCACATTATACATCAGTTTTCTATTATCACAAAATTTCTCTAATCTAAGAGTGGGAGGCACTCTCATGATCAGACATGTTATTTAGGTCTTTGTTCTAATACTGACTTTGGCTACCCTTGTGTACACACCGTAAGTATATTTTACACAAGAAAACTCTTCTATTACAAATAAGTCAATGCTAATTTGTTAACTCATAATTTTAAACATTCTTATTTCCAAAGATAATTTGTATCAGTGTACAATAAAAGGCATGTATAAAATGAAATATTTAATATAAAGATTAAAACAAAAGTAAAAAGAAATAGTCTGATAAAAAGGGAGAAATGGAGAGCAATTGAGCACTAAAGTGTACCAGATATTGTGCTAGTTGATATTTACTCTTTATCTCATTTGTTTCTCCCAACAGACATGTTTAGTCAGCAGGAGATGGCATAGTGTGGTGGCTAGGAGGTGAGGATTAAAAGCCAGAATCAGAATGAAAAAAAAAAAAGGCCAGAATCAGGTGAAATTGAACCAACTTCAACACTTACTAAGTTTATCTGGGCCTTAATTTTTCTTCTACAAGGTAGGCAGAGAGTTAGCATTCAATATGCACCTTATTAGGCACATCTGAAGACTAAAATAGTATAGTTTCTTACAAGTCAATGGTTCAACAAAATTGTACTGAGCATCTATGTTTCAGAATGTTCCAAGCTTTGGGAAGTTAGCAGTGACCAAAATGATCGATGTCCTTACTCTCACAGAGCTTACACTCTAATGAAGGCAAGCAGTAGAACAAATAAAAATAAATAAATATTATGTCAGATAGTGATAAGTTCTATGAAAAAAAATTAAGCAGGATAAGGATAATGAAGAGTGATTGTCTGATATTGTGTACAGAGTGTTCAAAGAAGACATCTCAGGAAGGTAATATTTGAGCAGAGAATTAAAGGAAGTCATGAAATGAGCCATTGAATATACAAGGGAATACTTCCCAGGCAGAGGGAAGACGTGCAAAGGCCCTCTGGTAAGAACATATTCAGTAAGTACAACAAGTGGCAAGTAGGCCAGTATGGATGGAATAGGGTTAGTGAGTAGAAGAATGATAGGAAATGAGATCAGAGAGGTCATGAGAGCCTCAAGCATGTGGGGCCGTGTAGACTATATTAAGGACTTTGCATTTTACTCCCAGTGAAATACTTTGAGAAAAGGAGTAATACAATCTGGTTTATGTTTTTACAAAGGATTACACTGGCTGCTGTATGGGAAATAGACATAAGGGAAGAGACCAAAAGCAGAAACCAGGGCCATTCTACCTATAATGGCAGGGACCAAGGTAGCAATTACAGGGATGCTAAGAAGTGGTTGTATTTTGAATCTCTTTGAGTGACAGTGCTATCATATTTGCTGATGAACTGAAATTAAAAAGGAGGGAAAAATAAGTTTTGATATCAAAATATTTGGCCTAAGCAACTGCAGTTTACCAATAAGGGAAAAAATATAGGAGTAAGAAGTTTTTAGTGGGAAAAAAAGAGTCCATTTGAGTATTTCAGTTTGATGCTTATAGTAGACATCCAAATAAGTAGTTGTATATACAAGTTTGGATATTGGGTGAATAATCTGGGCTGGAGATACCAATTTGGAGGTAGAAGTTTAAAATATGGTATTTAAAGCCATGCGACTGGATGAGATTGTTTAGGACTAAGCAAAAACTGAGGAAAGTTCTAAGGACTAAGCCTCGGGGTATTTCAATATTTAAAAGTTAAGGAAAAGAGGAGGGACTTGCAAAGGGGATGGAGAAGGAATGGCAAATGGGAGCTAAGAGAAGTGCATCTCAGGTGACAAATGAACAAATCTTTTCAAAAAGCACGGGGGCAAGCAACTGGAATCGAATGCTGGTAACAGACTGATTAGATGAGAATTGAGAATTGATCTTTGAATTTGGCAATGTAGAAATCATGGTAATGTTTACAAGAGTAGTTTCTGATTTCTTTTTATAAGAATGGAAGAAGAGAAAGTACAGAAAGTGAGTATGGAGAACGTTTTTGGTCAAGTTTTGCTCTGAAAGGAAGTAGAAAAATGGGATAGTAGCTGAAACAACAATATGATATAAAATGCAAAAATATATAATTAGCAAAAAAAATGGCCATAATTATTCCCTTCCCTGTATCTGTATCCCCTTTGCATGTTGACTTTGCATGTCTTCTCATCAAGACATGGAGTCTGGGATGGCTACGTGACTTGTTTGATCATGAGAACGTAGTGAAAGTGATGTTTGTGAATGTCAAGATGCCTTGCATGCTTTGCTTTTTCTCTTGAAACCCTGCCCAGGCACAATGTTGACAAGCCCAAGCTAGCCTGCGGGATGATGAAAGATATATGTCCCAGTCACCCCACATCCCCTTTGACCCCCTCACTCTGTCATTCAAGGACGGACAACCAATGCCCAGAAGCAGAGCCACGTAGCCAGATGAAAATTAACCATGCTGCCTGTGTGAGCCCAGCCTACTGGGCTCACAACCCATTGTGAACCCACAGGATTGTGAGCTAATTGCATGGCTGTTGTCTTAAGACACTGATTTTTGGGGGCCAAGAAAAACCAAACTGATACATTAATAGAAAGAAGTTTTTGTTATTTTTTGTTGTTTTTGTTGTTATTTGCTTTAATATGGGAGATAGTATAGCATGTCTGCTGGAGGGTATAATGCAGTGGAAAAGAACACAATGATAAGAGAGGGGATAATTTTAAGAGAAATGTTCTGACTAGGATAGGAAATGTGGAGTTTAGTCCACTGATAGGAGTATTAGCCTTATATGTACGAGCATGGTGTGCAAAGAGCAGATGATAAAGTGCCATGGATACAGTAAGTGCTAAATAAATGTTAGAAGATTTGCTATCCTCAAGGACATTAATTGCCGACCTAGCATTTGAAAACAAGACTTTCTGGTCTCAAAGCCCTTTCTGTAGTAACTCTGCCAGGAAATCTGTGCTTTGTGTGGAATTCCTTTCACTATCTCCATAGATCTATTAATAAATCCTATCCATCTTTTGAGTACAACTGTCACCTTTCCATGAAATCTCCTTTCATTTTCCCAGCTTGAAGCAACCATTCATACCACAAAGGCCCATAAAAATTGTATCTCAGTGTTTTCAAATACAACTTACAACTTTCTTACTTATCTTGTAGCTACTTGAGTTCAAGGAATCTCTTCCTTAATGAATTATACCCTAATGGACTACAAAGTTTATATCTGATTTGTGTTTTAATTACCTTAAGATCTATCTAAACATAATATGGGATGTATAAATATGAATGAATGAAAGGTTAATGTAATTAAGCATTTAATGTCCTGACATACAGAGTCAAATGGGGGTAAATTTAAAGGCTGATGCAGTTTTTTGAATTATTTTAGATTCGTATTTATTGTCCACCATTAGACACATAAAAGGCCTATTCATTAGTTTGTGTACATGTATGAATGGGTTAGACATTGTGGAACAATTTCTCAGTAATTTCCTGCAAATAAGAATTGCATCTTAATTTCTGAACTGGGGTATATTAAGTTTAGTAGCTATCATTTGTAATTTTGATCCCTCTCTGATCCCTAATAGTTCGCTTAGATTATTTAAATGTTGCAGCAGCTGGGTGTAGAAAGCTATCTTCGTGGATGTCAGCCAATTGCAACATGCAAAGGAATACTCAAAAATATTTAAACACTAAAAACAGTGAGTATGATACCTCCCAGGTATAAAATTTCTCTTCTTTTCTTTTACAATAAAAATATATTCCAAAGTATTAAATTAGTATAGAAATCAATCCCAAATAATTCTTCTCAAGGCCACCAATATTTGCTTAAACATATAAGTTCCTCTAAAAATAGAAGATATCATGAAAGAAGAGTGCCCTAATTTAGCCGCACAACCAACAAATCTTTTGGGAAAAGTGAAATCCTGTGTATCTTTTATCTATTGGATTGATCAGGTGGGATATCACTTGAGGAACAGTAGAACTGGCACCTGTCAGCTGTAGGGACCACCACTGTGCACATCTCTGTTGCATAGACTCCTCTTCCAAAAGAGCTGTAAGACACAATTAAAACAAAAACAATCTTGAACTTTGCCAAACAGATGTGCCTATATAGCCCCCAAAACTTAAAAGGCTAGCTCTCCTAGAAAACTATTCACCAGTTAGTTTTCTGACTTTCTAAAGGTGGGTGGTAGCCTTTAAAGACACCAAACACACCATGTGATAAGAAAGGCAGGGAAAACTCTAAGCAAAATGAAACCAAAACTAGAAAATCTGATCAAGAGACTGTTCAGTCAAAGAAACATTATCAATACAGTGAGATGAGAGCAAATCATATAACGACTGGGGAGAACAGTCCCTGAGCTGGGAAAGGCCTGAGACAGAAGGATGAAGTTGCCCAGAGATACGAACCTTCCTTTATTTCACACAATTGTAATGAATTCTTAAAGCTCAATTAAGGGCTTAGACAGACAATTCAGAATCTCTGGGAGCTCTGGTACAAGTGGAGTCTATAACCACTTGCAAAATCTTTTCCAAGGGCCTCCATCAGGAACTCACGAGAAAGACTGGTGGCAGGCATAAGACCTGTGTACCTCCTTCAGTGGCACAAGCATGCAAGATCTGCCGAACAGCGAGGGGGGAGCAGGAGTATCCGTAGAAGCCCATCCACTCTCCAAAACCTCTGTGCAAACAAAGAAATGATTGGCTGCCTCTAGGAACAGGCACAAAATCTCCCACATCCTGAACTCCTCTCAAAAACAAAGCAAAAGCCATCTGCCATTGGAGAAGTGGTAAGAAACATGTCCATGTCCCAGAGCTGACCTTGGTTTGCCATGAGGCAAAAGCTGACTTCCTCCGGAGTGAGGCAGGAACTCTTCCACCCCCATCCCAGCCAAGGTCAGCTGCAGCTGGGAAAGAGGCAGAAATCTCACTTGGGTATAGAATTCTGTCCTTTTCAAGGCAATGCTCAGTGGCCACACAGGAAGGTCAAGAAAATTACTCACATTCAAGATTCCTCACCTATACAGGATAGAGTTTTATTGACATTAGGGGAGAAACAGGAAATTTGCTTGCACCTTCCAAATGCACTGGGGAACAGGCAAGAATGCTGAGATAGCCCTACTTCTAAGGCCCAAGATCTGCCCAAGACCAAGGGTGGAGGAGGAGAATGAGAAATCAGCCATGTTACCAACATACCCTCGCACCAAAAAACAAGAAACATAGCTGTGTACCAGGGGAAGAGCAAGACCACAGTGTAAACGCTTCTATGACAAAGGTGCGCAGGGCCTGCTGAAGGCTGGAGGTGGGGCCAAAACACTGAGAAACACACTCTAGTACCCCACACCCCACACTAGGCCAAGACAATGACAGCCCAACACTAGAGGATATCCATCTGCAAAAAGAATGAACCTCAATTCTTACAGCGCCATGTACAAAAATTAACTCAAAATGGATTATACTCCTAGGTGGTAGAGCTGAAACTATAAAACTTCTAGAAGAAAGCATAAATAACTTTAAAACTCAAGAAGAAGACAACCAACCCAAAGCAGATATAAGAATGGCAAATAAGTACATTAAAGATGCTCATCATCTTTAATCATTAGGAAAATGCAATTTTTAAAACCACTGTGAGATACTACTTACTATACAATCACTAGGATTACTAATTTTAAAAGACTGATTGTATCAAATTTTGGAAAGGATGTGGGAAAAAACCTGAAACTAGCATTCACTATTGGGAGCACCGTGCAAAATGGCACAGCCACTTTAAAAAACAGTTTGGTGGTTTCTTATAAAAGTAAAGATACACTTACCATATGAGCCAGAATTCCACTCCTCAGCGTATACCCAGGGGAACTGAAGACATGTCTCTGCACAAAAAGCTCTATGTGAATGGTTTTAGCAGCTTTAGCCGTAAATGCCCCAAACTGTAAACAATTCAAATGTCCTTCGAATGGTGAGTGGATAAACAAATTTTGATTAATCCATAAATGGAATACTATTCAGCAATAAAAAGGAATAAACTATTGATAAATGAAACAAAATGTGTGATTCTTGAAAATATTAAACTAAGTAAAAAAGCCAAACACAAAAGAAACATATTGTACGATTCCATTATATAATGTTCTAGAAATGTTAAAACTATGGGAACACAAGCTAGATCAGTGGTTTCTAGTGGCTGAGGATGAAGGAAGGGGACTGACTGAAAAAGTACACGAGGAAATCTTTGGAGTGATGAAAATTCCATATCTTGATCATGGCGGCCATTACACAACTGTATACATTTTTCAAAACTGGTGAATGGAATTTTTTGTTCTGTAAAATATGTCTCAATAAAAAGAGAGAAAAATCAAAACTTTCAATATTTAGCCCTGTTGAACCAAGGTCAAGAACCACTGTAACAGTCAAGCAAAAGGTGTTGCATTTGCACATGAGTAGGAATTGTTGATTACACAGCTGAACCTGAAATTTCTCAGTCACAATTTGTCATCACTGGAGGGGGACCAGATGCATCCTGATTCCCAAAAGTCTGTTTAACTCAAGGAAGCAGATGTGACTTATCTTATGCTACCTTTTTCCCAAAAGGATTAATAAAGGAAATTGTCACTACAGGATGTACAATTGCTGAGAAACATTATAGAAATAAAGTAAAGGTTA
>NW_012155840.1:711811-731259 GCF_000956105.1 Propithecus coquereli
CCAAGCCAGAGCTACAAGCATGTCCCTCCCTCATACAGTGTGTTCCACTTCCATTATAGGTGGATTTAAAGACTCTTTGATTTGTAATTGGTTAAAGAAACGAAGCTTTGTCTAAAGGCTTGGAATGTTTTAACTTAAGGAAGTTTGTTAATCAGAGACAAGCCACTGCACATTTATCAAAACTCAAGTCATCTGTTAAATAAATTGATGGCCTGCAAGTGTGGTTAAGCTTTGTCTTGTATAGCCTTAGGCCTGTTAATGATTTGGCATCTTATTGCTACAAAGGATATCTCCAAGAAGGCAGGGGGGTATGGTAAGACGTGTCTGATCTCCCATCTCATGGCCAGCAACTCAGCTTTAGGGTTTTTCTAGGGTCCTCTTGGCCAAGAGGGGGTCCATTTGGTCAGTGGAGGGATTTATTTTAATTCACACTCTGAAATCGGATATCCTGGGGGTTATTGACAAATTATTCTACCTTTTTTCTTTTGACTTTTGTCACAATTTTGTTTATAACGTGCTATGTTAAAAACAGATTAAGTGCCTGACACAGGAGAGTAGTAGTTCTAAAACTAGTAGTTCTAAAAGATTATGGTACACTCATAAAATGGAATATTACAAAGCACTACAAGGGATTCTATAAATCTATAGTTAAGGATATGAATATATGTTCATCATGTATTGCAAAGTGAAACAATCAGGTTATAAAATAGTATATGTAACAAAGTATAATTTGGGAAGAAAAAATGTGCTGCATGCACATGGGGGTGTGAAAACTTAGAGGAAGAATATTTAAAAGAACAGACACTAAGTTGTTAACAGTGGCCATCATTTTGTTTCATTCTGGGTGACAGTTTCTTCTTTTACTTATTTATATTTTCTAATTTTTATGATGAACATGAAATAATTGTATAATCAAAACAAATTATCTAAAACTCATTAAAAACCTTCAAGTCAGATTCTTGGACAAAAGAAAGTGCAGTAATTAGAAACCAAAATCTACTTAAAATAAATACAGACAGACATATTTTTAATCTGCAAATGTTATACATATGCTGATGATTTATCAAGATAATGTTCATCTGTGAAACTATTTGTAATGTCAAGAATGAGGCACAACAAACATGTAGGTTTGGATAGCAAAGGTATTTTAGTGCCTATATTAGCATAAGAGCACCCTTCCCTGGGTTTTCTCAGAGGTTTCACAGAAATATTTATAGAATATTGCCTATGAGTTGACTCTTTTCTCCTAATGACACAGGAAGCTATCTGTTGATTAAAAGTAAGGCACCACTCCTACCTTGAAATACACACTTTTAAAGAAGCATATAATAAAAGCACTTCCATAGTGCTTTACTATAAGCCAGCTCTGTTCTAAATGTTTTACATATAAAACTCATTTAGTTCTCACAATGTTATGATACAGTATCACTATTATCCTATTTTTCAGATCAGGAAACTGAGGCACATAAACAGTAAGCAATCATTTCAAATACTTAGAGCTCATTAGTGGCAGAGAAGGATCCAGATCTAGGTAGCCAGAGTCTGTATTTTTAACCACTATGTTGTACTAATTCTCAAAAGAAAATTAATAGAATATTATAACAGAAATTAATATCCACTTGTACACACAACTTATTTTTACATTAGAAACTATTTACCAGCTCCAGCAATAATAGCAAGACCTCATCTCTACAAAAAAGTGAATAATTAGCCTGGTGTGGTTGCACACACCTGTAGTCCCAGCTACTTGGGAGGCTGAGGAAGGAGGATCACTTGAGCCCAGGAGTTTGAGGCTGCAGTGAGCTATGATGATGCCACTGTACTCCAGCTTGGGCAAGCGAGACTCTGTCCCCCCAACCCCCCACCCCAAAAAAGGAAACAATTTTGGTGGCCTATTTACAATCATAGACTCCTATCAGGCAATCTCTTGTGCTAATTCCCTGATGTTTTCCCTCTACTCAGAGTCTTCACCCAAGGCCCTCACGAGGCTTGCGTGTTCCAAGTCTAGATAATCTTCTCCAAGTTTTCCAATGTTGCCTGAAATGTTCCTGGGTATTTTCCACTTCCTCTACCCTCTGAGATACACTCAGAACACTGTGACTCAATGGGATATTCTTGAAACACAGAATAATTGAAGGAAAAAAGAAAATAGTCCCTCCCACATCCCTCCTGAAGAAGCTGCTATGAATTCTCTTAGCTCGCTGACCCCTTTCCTATATTTTCTGGTCTTTTCATTGAATCCAGGAGATGAGGAAAAATAAGGTCCCATGACAGTCCCACATATGAAGAGAAGTCCTGAACTTGACTGACACTTCCCCTAGTGGCAGTCTAATTAATCCTACCATAATTCTACTGGGTTTCGCATGTTACACCTCAAGACCAAATCTGACTAATGATTAAAATTGTTAGCATGGTCAAGTTTCATACTTGCGAAATCCAGGCAGCAACACTGACTTAAATCACTGGGCTGCTTAAAAAGTTAAACAACATAATTTATAAATGCATGTGTCCGTTTCTCACTAATTATCTTACTCATTATTTAGTGCTTGAGGAAAAAAATACACATTTGACGATATGCTGAAATTCCAAATAACTTTTGGCATTGACTTTTGGCCATTTAATTAATGTTTCATAATATCCCAGCACCAAAATTTTATAGTATCATTCCGTTAATGGGTTCTAATAACTATTCTGTGGTTGTTCTTGGAAAATTAGAGACAATAGTTGAGATGATAGACTCTTCTCAATCTTAAATTTTCTGGAGATATATGAGTAGATTCTATAACTAGTACAAGCACAGAGAAAAGATTTGGGAAAATGTCGAAGTTCAATCACCTTCTTCCTGCTCCATTTAATGCTGAACTTGCTATAATCAATTATCAATTCTATGTTCTAGTCACTAATTTCAACTGATCGACATCTGGAAAAAAGTCTCAGAGTCATAATTACCAGTTGCCCATAGGTAAAATGTAAAATCTTTGAAGTAAGAGATACAGCATAATAGTTTTTGTCTGTCCCTCCTGCCCTCTCTATGCCTTCAATTCCACCCCATTTCTCAAGGTCAATATTCAAGGAAATATTTAGTTCAGAACTGTCACAAGAACTCTTTATGTCAATGCCTAAGTGATTTGAGCATTTTCTCTCTGTTGCATGAAAGCATTTGAAGTCCTTGAATTCTAGCCTCTCCCCTAGATGATTGAGCAAATGTGTTGATAAAACAGAATACATTTGAAAATCCTGTGGAATAAATACAGAGCAGATCAACTTTTTAAAAAGAAATTTGCTTTTTAAAGACTGTTTGAAATTTTCTCAATGACAAATACTCTTTGATCTTTGGGGTGGAAGGAATAGTCATTAAAAAGTGAAAGTAGGTTAAATCCACATTGCTATAGTTCTCACCATACTAAATCACTCTTGTTCAGTCTGGGTAATAATTACAATTACATGATAACCCAAATTTTCCACTTCTGAGCTGTTCGTTTGTCCTAAGGCTGTTGCTGAACAACAGAATTGCCTCAGGTGACTATGTCCCCGTGCATGAAATTATTTTCAACAGCCTGCAGCATAGCAGAATGTTTTATGTGACAAGTTTAAGAAATGTTTCTTATCAGACTGCACAAGAGTCACTTTTTGCCTGTTGTCAGTCTGATCTTTCTGGTTGGGATATTTTTTAAAAAAGCTTTCATCAGACTTGCTCTGCATCTTCCAGATAGAGTGTCAAACTAACACATAAATGAAGTTGCTCTCTAAAGCATGGACACCTTAACTTTGACGTCATTCATAGAATTGTGCCTGACACTTACTAGCTCACCTTGGATTATTATAAATGTTTGAAGAAATACAGAGTCAAACCTTGTCAAAGAACACGAACTGAATATTTACAATAACAGTAATTAATTAAAAATGACTTGGGTAACTCCTGAAAAATAAGTCAAAGTTTGACATTTGACAATATTCAGAAATGTAGGAGCACCATTTGGAAGAATCATTTAAGTATTGAATATGCACCATAAGTACATAACACCTTTTTTTAGAAAGCTCAAAGCATTTCTCTGCATCTAGACTGGAATAGCACGGGCGCTAACAGCTGAGATTAACAGAGGACCTTGGGTGCTGTTCTTCGTTATATTTTGCAGGCAGGTGATTGACCTCAGGGACTTTCAACAAAGTGTGGTGGAGAATACGCCAGGCAAGCATAATTTGAAAGAACTCGGATGTTTCTCTTTTGCTCCCGGTTATGATTGGTGTCAACTAAGCTCTTTTAATCTTATCAATTAATCATAGATTTATGTAAATATGTGCTAAGAAAAGATCTATAAAGGGAGAAATCTGGTAACCTGGTAGTTCTGTTAGTCAAATTTTCCATTAGTTATTTGACATGTCAGCTCAAGATACTTCCATAGATCATTTAGAGGAAGGAACAGGAGGAGAGAGGAAATAATAAAGGAAAAAGGAAGCAAAAAAATACAAAAATAAGATAGAGATGGACTAGAATGGAAATTGGTGGCACTGAGTTTAATGCTACCTAATAAATCTGTAATCACAAATCTGGAAATTTATAAAACATTTATCTGATTTCCTGGATGATTTTCACATTCAAACCCTGATTTGACTTGGTCTCCTTTTTCTCAGTTTCTTCCTCTCTCTTCAATCTTTTTCATTACCAACTACATTGTATAAAGTTCATACAGATTTTAGAAATTGTGTGCAACCAAATGGTATAGCAGGCTTCAGGTAGAAAGACATAAGGCATGGAGGGCATTTGGAGCTTGTGGAAGAATGTGGGCAAAGGAATAAAAACAAGCATGTAACGGCAGATACTCTATCTGGTAAGCATTGTGCAAAGAGATTACACTGTAGCAAATGGCTCAGGTGGAAAACTGGTGGAATATT
Organism: Propithecus coquereli; assembly: GCF_000956105.1. Classification (NCBI taxonomy): domain Eukaryota; kingdom Metazoa; phylum Chordata; class Mammalia; order Primates; family Indriidae; genus Propithecus; species Propithecus coquereli. The sequence goes on from NW_012155840.1 coordinate 716,705, forward strand.
AGATTAGATAGATATGAGACAGCTTTCAGAGTATCTGAACCTTCAATGGGGTTTAAACTTTATGCATTGTATTAGCTTTCCATTGCTGTTAAAATAAATGACCAAAAATTTGCCAACCTAAAATAACATCCGTTTACTGTGGAGTGGTAGCAGCATAGCAAGGTATCACGTCACACTTTATGAGCTTCATATCCTTGCCTCTGCATCCCCTCCATCCCGTGCTTGCACTTCCTTAACAAAATATTAGCTCTATCACCCTTGCCTCTGGTGCTACTTCTCAGAGGCTGTTGACTAAGCCTATTCCTTTTTAACTTTCCCATTCATAGAGATGGACTCCAGCATGTTCATAGGATATTCAACCTAGTGGCTTAAAATTAGCAGGAGGGACCTTGACAGATATTTCTGCCCCAGAAATATAAAACTGGGCTGGTAAATACTAATCTCAGCCTCTGCTTGCAGCCAAAATTGAGGTGATATAGATTACCATATACACTGAAAAGCAGAGAAAATTGACCTGCTAAGAAAGAAAAAAATAAATCAGCTGTATAGATAAGCAGAGAGCTGAGACCACAAGATTTCAGAGAGATAGGTTGACCTACAGACAAATGGAATCAATGTTTGCCTTTGTTCCTGATGACTTTTCAGTGTCTGTTTTCATTCCCCTAAGATGAGATGCACTTGTGTCCTCACAAGAGTTTCTTCCTGTTGGATTGAGCTACTTTGAAATGTGGTTCTGCTACTTGCAAACAAAGGGACTATTTCGGTTATCATTGCTGTGCAACATATTATCCCAAAATCTAGTGACACGAAACAGCCATTTTATGATGCTCACTGATGCTGTGGGTCAGGAATTTGGACAGGGCATGATAGAGACCCTGCGACCTCACCTGGGAAGACTTGAAAGCTAGAAGTGCTTCAACAGCTGGAGGCTGCAATCATCTGGAGTTCATTGCTCATAAATCTGGTGAAAGATACTGTCGGCTGGAACACCTAAACATAGTCTTTCTATGTGCTGTCTACATGGGCTCACTAGACTTCTCCACATCACGTTTGAACATTCCAAGACAGCAAGCAAGTGCGTCACATTTTTATGATCCAACCTCAGGAGTCACATAGCGTCACTTCTGCCACATTCTAATGGCTGAAATAGTCTCAGAGGTGCACTCAGTTTCCAGCGAAGGGGCAATAGACTCTCCAGTCCACGGAAGGAATGTCAAGATCACATTGTAAAAACAGCATGTGGAATGTGAGAGCTTGTTGCAGCCAATATTGAAAAATACAATCTGACATAGTACTTGACTTTGAGATAATAGGTATGTTGGAGCCAGATTCTGGAGGTGTCTGTGCCAAGTGGGAGGTTTGGAGTCCATCTTGGGGTCAATGGGAAGCAGTGATATTTGAGCAGAAAAGTCTAGTGATAGAAAAGATGAGAATTATAGTCTCCTGAGATTGTCCCATTTAATATTGTCCCATTTAATATGGCCAGGATTTTATCATCTAATGCCCAATCCATTGTGCTTTTAAGGTAAGCCAGACTGACACTATCATTATAAAAATCATCAAATTCATTGTCAGTGATTTGTGTTACTATACCAATCTTGCTTCATAAAAGAGCTAAAAGCTAATCCAGGCCTGTTTCTGACAATATGAGTAGGCAAAGTATAATAAATAAGCCTGTATCAGAATTTATGGAATTGATTTACAATTTATCTTGTTTTATTCTATTAGAAAAAGTGATTTTCGTTGTTCATCAAAGCACTGACAGCACAGGAAGAAAGCGCTGTCCCTCATCCTCACTGAAGTTCTACATTAGAGGGTTTCTACATACAGAAAGTTTTGGCTTAAATGGAAAACTTTTGAACAATACATGACATTCTCACACACTCACATCTTCTGAATGTGATTTCTGGTTTAGAATGAAAGCTTAGAAACCAGTAAGAAAGGGCAGGTGGAGTAGATTATTAGTAAAGTCTTCATCAAAGAAAATGGTCCAAAATCCTTCACCAGCAGCAGTATCTTTTCTTTTTTCTTTTTCTTTTTGCCAAGAAGCCATTTATTTTTCATGCTACAGAAATACATGGTTTATCTATCACCAACCATTGTATCTAAAGACTTTTAAAGGAATCCACAAGAGTGATATGAATTAAAGGTATTATGTAGAATTTTTTATCCAAAAAAATTATTAAGTGATGAATGAAATAATCCATTTATTTCATCTATTTCAAAAGACATATACACAGCCTTCAATTTACTAGATACTTTTCTGCGTAAGTCTCCCAATTGCATTTTTCATTGTTTGCTTAATAAGAAGATACAGGGATAACTTCAGCCATTTTTTTTCAACTATTCCTTTTAAAATATAAAAGGAATAAAATAAAGGTTACACATACCTTGGACTTCCCTGATCAGTACTTACATAAAAAGAGAAAAAATGTTTTATGGAAAGATATTGGTTAAATGAGCTACGCGGAAGTAATATTTCATTTCTTAAAATATCTCTTTAGTTTTCATAAAGGTTCCACTTTTCTATACTCATAATGTGTTTTACACTGGGGAAATCTGCCATTTCCATGAAACTGATATACATAGTCTTTACTTTCAAAGCCAAGGGAGGGAACATTCTCTCTCAGAGTGGGCATGCAGGAGAATACTGTGCTTTATTTGTTTCACATGTTTAAATATTGTCTTTATCTTCCAAGTATTTTAAATTTCTTGAAGTCTGAGACAGCATCTCTTCTCTGTGAAAGTGTAAGTTCTTCATGAAGAACTCATTGAACTGCTGGTTTTTCACAGAAGGAAACACCTAAGCTTACTGTAATCTGGCTATTAGTATTTTGACGTGTATCCATCATCTGATCATTAACTTCTCAATGACTTGGACAAAATTTACAAATGTATATCAGGTCAATATATGCACAATCTTTAATAACCACTTTAGAAGATAAATGTGTAATCTTATGTTATGTTAGCAAGAGTCAGAAAACTTGATTCATCCTGACCATACTGTCATTGAGACATTTAATTTCATTAAATCACAAAGCAGGAAACTAAGCTGTGATTAAGAATATTGACATTTTTTTCTCTTATTATTATGGTTAAGAATCTATCTAGGCTGGGCACGGTGGCTCACGCCTGTAATCCTAGCACTCAGGGAGGCCGAGGCGGGTGGATCGCTCAAGGTCAGGAGTTCGAGACCAGCCTGAGCAAGAGCGAGACCCTGTCTCTACTAAAAAATAGAAAGAAATGATCTGGACAACTAAAAATATATATATAGAAAAAATTAGCCGGGCATGGTGGCGCATGCCTGTAGTCCCAGCTACTTGGGAGGCTGAGGCAGAAGGATTGCTTGAGCCCAGGAGTTTGAGGTTACTGTGAGCTAGGCTGACGCCACGGCACTCACTCTAGCCCAGGCAACAAAGCGAGACTCTGTCTCAAAAAAAAAAAGAATCTATCTAGCACGTAATATCTCTGCCATGGCATGAGTTTTTCGTTTGTAATTCCTTACATCTGCTGAACTTTTTGCAATTTTGGTTTTATTATGAAAACAAATAAACAAGTCGTTGTTTACAATACAATGGTAGTATGACCCGTGGGAAAAGCTGAGTTCATCTAAGTCTCCCCCTTCCTTGCTGGGTAATCTGATTACTTACTCTTGCCAAGCCCCATTTTTCTCAGCTAAAACAGGAGTATAATATAATCCCTGCTCAAGAGTGAATGTGTGAATTAAGTAAGACCCTACATATAAAGTTCCTAACACAGTGCCTGGATGCCTAACAGGTATTCAATAAATGATATCTGTGAATTTTTATTTATTCATTTTATTTTATTTATTCATTCATTCATTCATTGCAAAAAGCTTACAGATACCTACTTTCTACATGATAGGATAGTAAGCTTGTGGAGCTCACATTCCAGGGGGCAAGAAAGATGACTAAAAAAATAATCCAACAGGACAGTTTCTTTTTCTGTGTTAAAAATGAAGCCTGAAGCAGTAATAAAACGACATGGTCTGCTTTCTACTGCTGCTGCCCTCCCAGCCCTAGCCACAGAACTGCAACTCTCCCCACCCTCAGACCATGAGATTATCCAATTTTTCAATTTGTACTGAGGCACAGCGTGTGAAGCTGTGGAAATAAATTACTCAGGCACTGGTTGGGGGGCAGAAGCAACAGAGACCTCTTTTCTAAGCCACACCCTAAGGCTCATGCAAGAAACCCACTGAAGGATTAGTCATGGGGATGAGCAGCAAACTGGAAACAGAGGAGCCACGTCACCCAGCCTGCCAGAAATGTGGGACGGATGTTTATCTAAGAAGAGATGGAAATAAAGACTGGCAGAACCTCGTGTCCTCAGACAGGTCTCTATTCCTCCAGGTATACAAACTGGTAACTAGCGCATACAGAGGCATGGTGGACAGGTTGCTTTCTGTTCCAATGAGTTCAAAAAGTGAAGACTGTCATCTAATCACTAGCTACTTAATTTCTGAGATCAGAGTGTTAACTCACAGTGTTCAAACCTGTGTATTTTTGCTGTGATACTCAGCGGCCACAAATAGACAGCTATAATATTTGGCCCTGATTGGGGTACACACAGGAGATAACTTGGTTTCCCTCCCATCACAGCCTTTAGAGCTGGGAGGTACCCCTTCCTTACCCCTTACTGACATCCCCTCGATCTCTGTCCACATTCAGGTATTAAAATGTCCAATCTCATTAGATTTCATTCAAGATGGGGGTCTTTTCATACATTCAATTTCCATCTGCTTTCATCGGGGCTGAGGATGTGGGATGAGGGGAAGACACGACGTCGTACATACTAATGCTGTGGTAACAGACACTGGGGTGGGGTCTTCAGTGTCGCAGACGTGGACAGAGCACTTGTTGTTGACCTCTTCAAATCTTACCTCAGCTTTGGTACATCTCTGGCCACTTACAGGGAGGGACCTGTAGGCAAGATCCTCTAGATGGCCCAAACACCCAGAGCATCCTTGTCACCCTACATGTGGCTTACTCTACTGTGGGCCCTTCTCTCTCCACACAGTTCTATTTCAGCCAGTGACCACTTCTCCAGCTACAAACAGGAACCTATTTCCAGGCAGGTTCCTGGAGACCCCTGTCAGATTCTCCTCAGAAAATTTTCTCCCCAAGCTGTATCCTGGTGGCTGCACAGAGACGGGACTATGCGTGTGTAAAGCTCACTCCCATCCCTCTGGCACTGCTTACATTTTAGGCACCTTCAATCTGTACATTTGATTGTTTTAGAGCTTCCCTAATTTTGGACTGCATGAGATGGTAGAGACCAGGTAGAGAACTCCATCCCTTTCCCCTCACCCACAAAGGAAAGAAAAAAGTCAAACCTCTATTTACTTCTAAACATTCCTTTCAAGGAATCCTCCTCTTGGATTTCTAGATGTAGATAATAGTCACTAGTCCAGTTTTTCTCTTGTGACTAAGTCCTGGGTGCATGTACTACCAGCTAGCTTTTACTAGAATCTGGACACATTACCAGCTATTGTCCTGAATTTGAGTCTTAGCTGAAATCCCAACAGCAGGAAAATCCCATTTTATGTCTTCTTATTTATGATTAAGTTTATTTTAACTATGATCCAAATTGAGATACCAATCATTGATTCTAAAGGTGAAATTCTAATATAGGAATCCATGCGACATACTTGGTATTTTCTGTTCTTTAAAAAGGAATTTGTCTGAATAAAAGTCTACTCACACTCTACTTCTCTTCTTGTCGTTGAGTTTCCATTTTCATTTGGCATTTCTTTATTTAACACCAGAGCTTTTATCTTCAAGAAAGACAGCGAAAGACAGAAAAACTGTGGCCCTTGGAAGAAAAGTAGAAAAAGAAAAGGGAGAATACATTTGGGAATGAGAGATTCAGGATTTTCAGATGAGAATTTTGGCCCATTATTCTGAATTCTATATGCAACTTTTACTCTAAAGAAAATAAAACAGGTACTACTTTTTGGGACATGACCTACATCTTTCAACAGATGTGTGTTTGTGAGAGTATTTGGGGAACAACATGTTCATATATGAACAACAACTCATATATGAGTTTGTCCTGATTAACATCCTAAATTATCTTCTCAGAAGCCACAATATTCTACTTTGAGTACAGGAGGTTGTTCCCAGCTGAGCCTCAACTGGCTTTGAAATGCAGAGCCTGGCTTACTGCTGGCTGGTTAGACGACAGCCCTCAGGCATCTATTTGCAAGAGCCGATAAGCCTGGGGACAAGGCAACCTTCAAGGTTTTGTGCAAGGTGCCTGGAGACTTTCAAAATGCATCACGCTGAAGAAGTAAAAAATATCAGTGTGCTAGCCCAGTCCTAGTGGCTGGACCAGATGCCCATCAGAGAAGTCTGAATTTCATACAGGATTTTCCTAGCCAAGTGGTAGTTTCCTTAATCCTGCTGACCTTGAATCAGTCATACAACTCTACATTTGCTTTATTAATGGGCTTCTTCTAACACACTTACATTCCGCATGTGAATTGGAAATGCAGTAAATATTGTTTCTTTACCTTGAGCCAACTATTAATATCTCGCCTTCTGTAGATAACTATAACATATATTTTTTTTTGAGACAGAGTCTCACTCTTTTTTCCCAGGCTAGAGTGCAGTGGTGTCAGCCTAGCTCAAGCAACCTCAAACTTCTGGGCTCAAGCAATCCTTCTGCCTCACCCTCCCAAGTAGCTGCGACTACAGGCATGCGCCACCATGCCCGGCTAATTTTTTCTATATAGTTTTAGTTGTCTGATTAATTTCTTTCTATTTTTAGTAGAGACAGGGTCTCACTCTTGCTCAGGCTGGTCTCAAATTCCTAAGCTCAAACAATCCACCCGCCTCGGCCTCCCAGAGTGCTAGGATTACAGGCGTGAGCCACCGCGCCCGGCCAACTATAACATATTAAAAAAATAATTTTCATGTACTTGACTATGAGATGTGGACAATGGTTTGTTAAACTTTTTACACTGTTAACACCCTAGTACTGTGCAAGATCCTTTTGCACTTGTTTTATTAACTAGGCCTTAAATAATGAAAACTGAAAGTGTTAAACACATATGAGCTATAGCATTTGTTTTCAGTGACAAAAAATAACTGACTTAAGAATCAATAACTAATTCCATATCTGAGAACAAAAATCTCTATTTATGTTGCGACAATGCTCAAGTAACCCAAATGTCTTCAGATCCCACCAAACACAAGGTGAAATGAGTGAAAACAAGGCAATATTGAAAACCACTACCTACATCTCACTACTCTCTAACTTTCACTTGCCAAACTGCACAGCCTTAGCTAGCACTATCACTCCCAATCCCACCTGCCTCCCTTCTCTATTTTTCTCTTGTCATGCTTCATTCTTTTTTTCAATATGGGCTTTTTACTCCTCAATGCAGCAAAAAATAAGGTTACTGAGACCCCCCAAGGTTTACATTGTATAGCCTCCCCACACCAAGAAAAGATTTGAACAACTAATTCTTGAGCCAAAGTGTAAAATCCAAAGGTGCAGACTCACTGACCCAGCTGAGTAGCAACCAATCCCTGGGCCAATGGACCACAGTTAGGGTGGTAGCCACGCTGAGCATAGGCTGCTTCTGTGGCAACTTGTAGATTATGAGGGGTGGATATAGTTCCAATAAAACTGAAAGTTTTTTCTTAATGGAAATAGAAGCTTAAGTATTTATTCTTTTATTCATTCACTTATGCACAAGAAATTTTATAGATTCTGGGGATGCAAATAATAGTAAGAACAATATAGTTCTTGTCTAACAGAACTTACAGTGTTATGGCAGAGAATAATAAGCGAGAAACAAAAATTCCATAAAATAATAGCTATCGTGAATATAGTAAGTTTTCACTTAAACTCATCAGTAGGTTCTTGGAAACTATGACTTTAAACAAAAAGATGTACAGCCAGGTCCTTGAATAATATCGTTTCCTTCGATGCCCTTTTGTTATAATGATGATGAGAAATAAATCCATTTCATTATATATAGTTTCACTTAAAGTCACAGTTTTCAAGAAATTATTGAGGACATTATGTGAGAACTTAATTGTACTTCAAAAGAAATCATGCACCATGCTAAATACTGCATAGACAATATCTCCTTTAATTTTCATAAAATGTATTCAATCACTTTACAACTGAAGAAAATTGAGTCTTAGCCCTGTTTGACAATGGATAAAAGCCAGATTAAATTAGAGTTTATTCTATTTGCAAACATCTAGAAATGTGACTGGAAGACAGAATACAAATATCTAAGAGTAAAGGGGGTTGTCTTCACTTTGTGCTAGGAAGTCATTAGAGACCACGACTTTTCAAAGTATGCTTTGATCATTCATAAAAGTGATATGTATATGTATGCAAATTTAAAGCTGAGAAAATACATGCAAAGTCATATTACTTAAAGTTAAATGCATTTCTTTCCAGTTTTTTTAACATAAATTTTTCTTCATGCATTTATTTCTTTGGTTAACTGGTATATTAGTCAGGCTAACCTAAGTTATGCTGCAATAACATTTAAATTTAATATTCAAATGTCTTAATATAACAAAGCCATATTTCTTGTTAACTCAGAATGTTTAATGCAATAGTACTTTGCTCTACCCTACCTAGTCTCCAACTGACGGATGCCCTGCTATAGAAAATGTAGTTTCAGAACTCCTTTCAGCATAACAGTGGGAATACTAGAAAATCACACAGAGACTTTTCTGTTCACATTTCATGAACAAGAATGAGTCAAAGGCCACACATAATTGCAAAGGAGCTGGAAAGGGTAGTTTCCTCCATGCCCCGGAAGAAAAAAGAACCGAATGTTGATAATATCTACCAGAACTAATATGCTTTATTTTCTTTTGTATTTTGGAGCAGTGGTATTTTTTCTTGGTAACAGTTTCTGAAGAATCTGTCCTTATATCTTTTTATCTTACTCAACCCAAACTTGTCTCAGAATTGTTGGGAATTTCCATGTATGATATTATGTTGGCACTTTTTAATCTAAGCATATTACTTACTAAATCTTTCTGGAAAGGATCAGCTTAATATATTAGGGATTTAGCTGACAAATATGATCAGAAAGCAGCCCTGGAAGGTAGCAAGCAGGGCGCACTCCACGTCCAGATCTCTGTGTGCACTCACCTCTTACAGAACCTCCAGTCCCAGCATTTCAACAAAACAGGAGTTTCTCAGCCTTGAGTTTCGAAAGCAATGCATTTTAATTTATTGTTAATACTAATCCGAATTCAATGCCTCCTCCACTAATGTGGTCATTTGTATTTGATTTTACTCTTCAATAAACATATAGCTCCTTCTCCTTTCTTGTAACAAAGAAGCAATTAAACAGCCACAAGAAAAACTGAAATAATACAGAAGATACATGGCATAGGCAAAGTCATTTTCAGGTTTAATAATGGCAAATGTGCATTTTTCACACTTGTGGGAGGAAAGCAAGCTAAACAAAAATCAAATTTGAAAAACAAATCTGACTTTTGATCTGTTCTGTACCTTTTGAGAATTTTTGTTTCTGTGTTTTGTAAATGGGGAGGTTTGACAGAAGTTTATACCTTTACATGACATGGTAATCATTGCTCACAGCCCTACCTAACATCTAGCAAAGGATATTTTATTTTAATTCTGATCTCTGATTTTATACACTATTTTCATTTGAGTGGAGTGGGGGGAGAACTAATATACTAATCATGGGCCTATGGGTTTTGTCACCTGAAATTTTAAAATAGCTTTAGTTTAAACTAATTGTATTTGACTTCTGGGCCCAGCTTTAATGCCATCTCTACCACAACATCTTAGAACTCACTAGAAGCAATTGTATGTTTATTCTGCCAATTCATAGCCCTTTGTCTCCTAACCCCTCTAATAAACAACTTATTACTTTTTTGGTTAATTAGATGCTTGTTTTTTCAACCTGATTGATCTTGAACCACATGAGAGCAGAAAGTGTCCTTTATTTCATGCTGGTAAAAATCCTGTATTAGTTTCCCACAGCTGTTGTAACTAATTACCACAAATATGGTGGCTTAAACCAAGAGAAGTTCATTATCTCTAAGTTCTTGAGGCCAAAATTCTGAAAATCAGTTTAGCTGATTTCAGCCAAACTCAGTGTCATCAGAGTCACATCTTCTCTGGAAGCTCTAGGAGAGAATCTGCTCCTTTACCTTCCAGTTTCTGCTGGCTGTCGATGCCTTGCCTGTGGCCACATCATCCATCCCTGCCTCCATGGTCCCATTCCCTCCTTTTCTCTGTGTGTGTCGAATCTCCCCCTACCTCTCTCTTACGAAGACACCAGTGATGGCATTTAGGGTCCACCTGGATAATCTCCTCATCTCAAAATCCTTATCTAATCTGAAAAAAAAGATTTTTTCCAAATAAAGTATTATTTATAGGTTCTGGGGATTAGAACATGGACAGATCTTTGGGATATATTTTTGGCCTATGGCGTATCCCAACCCTCACCCAGCTTGGAACACAGTCCTTAAGTACTCATCAATCTTTGTTGAATTGAAAAGTAGGATCCTCTACTTTTCCTGGGCTATTTCCTCTTCTGTGGACTGACTTCTTTGTTCACCATCATTGCCAATCCAAAATGGCAGCCTTAATCTTAGGGAATACACAATTTTCCACCTTGGCTCTCTGCAGAGTACTGATTCATTCTCTCAGTGACCTTATTTCAAAATGTGTGAGCATGACAATAACTGGTCCACTTTGTATCCAGTGTTGATTGCTCACACAGCCATCTTTGGCCAAAAGAAAGAGGCCAAGGTAACAGATTTTGCAGATTCTCTGTGAAGGAAATTGGGCTGGGAAAAGATATAACTGGTACCTCTAATGTGGTGAAGGCATATGAGAAATATTTTTTTAATCTTTGATATGCAATACTAACTTCAGTCTACAGGTTTGCTAACCAGGTTTTAGAACCTACATTAGAGACAATTTACTGAATCTCATTGTTCCTTTGTTTTCTATATTCCACCTCTAGAAATCTGGAAATTCTTTTTCCCTTACTCCTTTGCTGTGCACCAAGTTTAAAACTTGCAGATTCTATGAGCTCAGGGCAAGACACCTGATTTCTTACACTAGTTTAATATCTAACTCTATATATGATATCTTTTGGCAAAATACTATACATTCCTTCTATTTCTAATTTTCTACTTCAGCAGAGGAAAGTTGTGTCTTTTTTTTTTTAGAATTCTCAGATATGTTTTATCAGACTTTTTTATATTTTTGGTAAAAAGTAGAATGCAAGACTTATATATGTAACATCAAAACAGAATGCATTTTGTGAGATTTGTCAACTAATATTCTTCGAGATATTCATATAGTATGTAGACAACTCTAATTGTAAACTAATTTATTTCACCAATACATTTGGATAGTCAACTTTAAAGTCTTTTTTGTTGTTGTAGTAAGAACATTTAATATGAAATCTACCCTTTTAATCCATTTTTTAAGTGTACAGTACTGTTAACTATAAGCACAATGCTGTACAGTGGATCTCTAGAATTTGTTCGTCTTGCATAATGGAAACTTTATATCCATTGAACGAAACTTCCCCATTTGCCACTCCCCATAGTTCCTGGAAGCTACTATTCTACTGTCTCCTTCTTATGAGTTTGTCTATTTTCCATACTTTGCATAAGTGGAATCATACAGTATTTGTTCTTCCGTGACCAGCTTATTTAACTTAGCATAATATTCTCCAGGTTTATCCATGTTATTGCATATGGCAGGATTTCCTTCTTTTTTAAGGCAGAATAATATTCCGTTGTATGTATGTACCACATTTTCTTTATTCATTCAACAATATCCTAAATGTTGTTTAGGTTGTTTCCATATCTTGGCTATTGTTACTCATGCTGCAATGAACATGGAAGTGCAAATATTTCTTCAAGATCCCGATATCAATTCTTTTTGCTGAATACTAGAAGTGGGATTGCTGAAACATATGGTAATTCTATTTTTAAATTTTTTAGGACCCTCCTGTTTTCCGTAGCATCTGCACCATTTTACATTCCCACCAATAGTCCACAAGGGATCCAATTTCTCCACATCTTCACTAACATTTATCTTTTTTTTGTAGTTGTTAGTAATGGGCATCCTAACAGGTATGAGGTGATATCTCATGGTTTTGATTTGCATTTCCCTGATGATTAGTGACATTGAGCACTTTTTCATATATCTGTTGGCCATTTGTATGTCTTCTTTGGAAAAATGTCTACTGAAGTCCCTTACTCATTTTTTAATTGGGTTATTTGGCTATTTGCTATTCAGCTGTAGGAATTTCTTATACATTTGGATATTAACCCTTTGTCACGTACATGGTTTACAGTTCTTTTCTCCTATTCCATAGGTTGTCTTATCAATTCTTGATTGTTTCCTTTGCTGTGCAGAAAGTTTTCAGTTTGATGTAGTCCCACTTGCTAAGTTTCACTTTTGTTGCTTATGCTTTTGATGTCACAGCCAAGAAATCATTGCCATGCCCAATGTCATGAAGCTTTTGGGAAACATTGTATTTCAATGTACCATTCCCCACTAACTTGAACAACTTCAAAGTAATATAAAATGTATTTTTAATGAGCAATTAAGAAATAAAATAAATACATAAATGAATGCATTTTTTATTGTATCTCCAAAGCAATTCATATAACATATTACGAGATTCAAAAATAGAAACAGAAAGAAAGGGAAAAACCAGAGAAATTCTCTCTTATTGCTGCCAATAGGCTGGAAATTCCCTTTAAGAAAATATTTTTAAAAATTAAGAAAGCAGCTGGAAGCATTTAGATATTCCAAGACACTTCAACATTCTTTGTAAACTGTCATTTAAAGAGAATTATTTTTAATCATGTATTTTAAAAAGGAACAAAAAATGGGCTTATCAGCACAGTGATTTTTGAAAAATTGCTTTCTCATTTATAATCAAAGCAGATATTACAGACATTTGGCTCTAGACAAGACTTTTTCTTCTGAATCTTCAAGAAAATCTCTCTGATTCATGCCTGCTGCTCCTTCCATCCCTACTCTTTTATAAAGGGGCAAGGGAATGAAAGAGTGTTAATCTCACAGATATTGATCCAGTAATTAAGGAAAAAATGTTTGTGGCATTTCCTCTCAATGTTTTATATTTGTTTTTGTCTGCTATTTTATAGTTTGGACTGTTTAAAATATTGTTTTCCCAAGAGACTCATAAGCCTCTTTCTTAAAATGCTTCCATCCTTTTTGTTTAATTCCTCTCAAATTTTCCCAGAACATTCTTTTGCTCCCCGAAAGCACAGAAGCTAATTTTAGAGAAGTTGGTTAGCTGTCCTGGTCACTCAGCACAGAGTATCTGCCATCCAGCTTAGGTGGTATCTAGTCTGTGACCTACATTACTTGAATTTCCCTATTTGCTTACCTCTAAATTAAGTATAAAATATATGTGACATGAAGCTTAATCATTGTTAATTAAGCACATTCCCATCCTCACACGAAAGATGGTACTTAAGATTAAATTATAGTATTTGCATGTTAGTTGTAAGCACGCTGTATGAGGAAAGCACCATAAATTCTTTGAGAAAAGAAAATTTTTCCTGACAGTATTTTCACTTTTCTCTCAAATTTAGAAACTTTGCCAACAAAGCCTGATGTAAGAACAAGATGAAGAAATTATAGTTTAAGAATTCTGACTGAGGAGAAGAATGTCTAGATTGGACAACAAATACATTTTTCTCTGTTCTGAAAATTCCAAGTTCCTAAATTTGCTTCTCTTCACAAAGCTGGGTATTAGGTTGCTGTTATAAAACTCACATTTAAAGAATAATAATCTGTGGTATTCAAAACGTGCCTTTGGGGAAGTATGATTCAGGATACCTCACTGAGAATCAAACTGTGACGTAGTCACAGCGGTCCTAAGAGGCCAGTTCATACACACGTATCCACTTTGTGCCACTAGAATATCCCCTCTCCCCAGGAATCTGGAGTTTTTCTGACTATCCAAAGTAACCAAAGGCCCTTAAGTGTCAGTTTCTGCCCTGTGGTATTAGTGAGATGTTAAAATGAATCTACAAAAGCTCCAAGTCATATATATCATGTGTGACAACTCCTCCTATAAAATACAAATGTCCCCATCAAATTAAACGGAGCAAATTTTCTTTTAATTTCCTTCAACAACGGTTTATACCAGAAACTTGGAGATGCAATGAACCAAGAGCGTACAGGCAGGAAGACTTTAGAGTGTCCTGGAGGAATTCCTTGCCATTTGGCAAGGTGAAATAATCCAGAAGAGAAATTTTTACATGTGTCTTAATCTTATGCTACAGATAAGATAGACACAAATTTCTACACTGGTCTTCAATGACCTCCTTTTTTCAACATTTAGAAGAGAGGGAGGGAGGGAGGGAGGGGGGAGAAAGAGAGAAGAAGAGATGAAGATGGAGAGGTGAAGGGGAGTGAGGGAGGGGGAGGGCAGGAGAGACCACAGTAAGAGGCACTTAGCTACATGTCCCCTTCTATTCTGTCCTCACTGTCTCAGAACTGAATGTTTGAGA
>NW_012155840.1:732234-754585 GCF_000956105.1 Propithecus coquereli
TTGAAAAAGTCTTCCTACTACTTATATTTGTTTTAGTTATAATTTCTTAAAATAGAATGATTTTCATGTGATCAAATAATTCAGCTTTTTCCCTTATAATATCTACATATAGGACAAAAGAAGGGAAAAATGCGAGAGTGAAAGAGATTCAAGTTTAATAGAATTTGGCAAAAATAGTACCCTTTTAAAAAAATGATGTGTGCTCTAGTATATGCATGTGTTTGCTTATGTTTGTAGCTGATACCAGCTCTTGAGGTACAGAAATCATTGCATATCAGGCCTGTGATGAGGTGTCTTTGTGAAATCACTCTGAGTCTAGTAGAATTGTTCTGAAATACGCAGGTATGAGTCTCCACAGTCATCTTATTCTAGGAAGATAAGGCTTAAAGACACATGATTCATGCCATGCAAATGCCAATGAGACCTTCAACCAAATGTATTCATTTAAAATGGGAAGTAAGTTGGTAAAGCTATCCGTCTGTCAGCTATAAAGAGCATCCCCTTCCTAACACGAGAGAGCCACGAATGGTAGGTGATGGACGTAAGAAGTTATTTAGAGAATGTAGAACTAGAGCAAAAGAATTTTGAAATGGTCTGGCCTTATACTTGTCTATAAATGTAGTAAGTGAGACACAGTCTTTATTTAATGGGATATAAATAGATTATTATGATTTAATTACTATGACTATGAGTAAACCAACAGTTGTCCTCTTATATTACTTTTATGACTTGTACCATAGTTTTTATCATTATATATTTGGAATATTTGATGAGTTCTTTTTGCCTTTTTCAGAAGCATCCAACATAAATGTAAGGTTCAGATATTTGAGCTAAATGAATTGAAGTGTTAGTTTTGTGGTTTATTTGGGGGTTTTTCTACACATTGAGCAGCACATTAGGCCGAATTTGTTCCCAAAGGGCAGTTTTACGGGGCTGATAGAATACACAGGTGTGCAGAAATTGCAAAATTAATTGAAGATAATAAATGCTCTGCTGCTCTGATCTTGAGCCACAGAATAGCAGGTAACACCTCCTTGATTTTTCTTTATTCCTTTTTTCAATATCTTCTTTGCCAATTGAGAAATCTCTTTATTTCCCGTGTGTTTATAGTTTGGCATTTCCCCTTATTCATTTCCATACCCTCTTAAAATTTGCCAGTTTCCGTTTAACCTTTTAGAAACATTAACTTGCAGTTTCAGCTTTACATAAAGCAGTCACTGGTTTCCAACACAGTAAAGGTTGGTACATAAACACCAGCCCTAAGTAGACATATTGCCATACCTCTGGCCAATAGCTCAACATCTGCATTATCAGATCTGACCATAACCAGGTGATGAATAGAGGTTAGTTGTTTCCATTTCAATTATAAGCTTTAATTAATTATCTGAGTACCTATTATGTGAGTATTATTCTTAACAATTTTAGAAAGAAGCAAAATTTCTGCTCTCAAGATGGTTGTTATTTGCAAAGCTCTTCAAAAAGGTAAGACATTAGGACAGGTGAAAAGGCGAACTTTAGGAAAGTTAAATAACCTATTAAAAAGCAGTAGAAATGGATGCCTCCAGGAATTACACAGTAATATGATACAGCAATAAATGCTAGGTTCAAATGAATTCAGGGAAAAGGTCTGTAAGCACACTTGGTCAGAGAATGTTCCATTGCTGGTCAGACTCGAAGGATGGGTAGAATTTGGAAGGAACAGAAAATAGGGTGAATGTGCAGCTGGGTGGAGAGGCTAAACGGTGTTGTATTAGAGGAGTGACAATCAGACTACATAAAGTCTGATTTGGAAGTCAAGGTTAGAATACTCTATCTAATATCTAATGACACATTTGAACACTTCTTACTTTGTGTTCCTGGGAGCTGTTCTAACAATATAATAGAGTATATCCCATTGTTCAAAGAGTTTGATTTATAGGATTATTCTTCCACTCAACTCAGACTTCCCAGAGGCAGGCTATATGCATGTTCTTCATTTTCATTAGCATCTAGTACAAAACTAGATACATAAAAGTCATTTACTAAACCCAGGTGAATAAAAGGGAGCAAAATAAATACTAATAGATTTTGCTATTAGTAAAGATCATTAATTTTTTCATTAATTCCTGGAGTTTACATTCTCACTAAGAAAGGCATGAGATACCTGAATATTCTTTGGTTTCAAATGAGATTCTATTTGGCTTTGCTCAAAAAGGAGATCAATTGAAAATGCTATTTTAAAGCTAAATGAGATTATTTTATGTATTCATTCATTCATTTAACAAACATTTATTGTTTATTTACTACATGCTGGATACTGTTCTAGGTGATAAGGATACAGTGGTTAACAAAGTAGATAAAAACCCCTGCCCTCATGGACCTGCTATTCTAGTTAGAGGGAAATGAGCAAACAAATTTTTAAAAAGTAAAAGATACATGTATTGTAGTTCGTAAAACTGGGCCCAACTGATCACTTCTTTCTGCATTCATAGCCTTTTCTGGGTAACATCGCAGTACCTGCCTGTTCTCACTCTGCGCTTGGCCATGTGACCTGCTCTAGCTGATAGGGCACCGGGCAGCTTGCTAGAGGGTGAGAGTCATTTTCAGTAGAGCCAAGACCTCTGACACCTCACCAGGCCCTCCTAGGTTGGCCAACAACCAGGGGGCCGACAGACATGAGAATAGCCTGGCTCATGAGAGGAGAGCTGCTGAGATGGCCCACAGTTGGCCGTAGACACAGGACAGATCAGCTGAGCACCGCACACTTGGAGCCAAATAGATGTTAGCTGTTGCACACCATGAGGATTTGAGGTTCTTTATAAATGTGACCTTACTGTGGCAATGACTGTAAGTAAGCTCAAGAAAAATAAAGCTGGAAAGGTCAATAGGGAATGCAAGGACAGGGTAGTTTGCAAGTTGAAGAGGGTAATCAGGGAAGGTCTCACTGAGAAGATCACACTTGAAAAAAGACTGAACGAGGTGAAAGCAGGCCAGGCCTGGTGGCTCACACTTGTAATCCCTGCACTCTGGAAGACTGAGGCAGGAAGATCGCTTAAGGCCAGGAGTTCAAGACCAGCTTGGGTAAAATTGAGAGACTGCATCACTACAAAAAAAATTAGCCAGGTGTATGCACTTATAGTCCTAGCTACTGTGGAGGCTGAGGCAGGAGGATCACTTGAGCCCAGGAGTGCAAGGTTGCAATGAGATGTGATCATGCCACTGCCCTCCAGCCTGGGCGACAGAGTGAGACCCTGTCTCAGGAAAAAAAAAAGGTGGGAAGGTAAGAGAAGGACCCATGAAGCTATCCCGGGAGGGAAGGGGGAGTGTTTCAGGCAGAAGGAACAACGTGTGCAAGGAGAAAGCCTACCGGAATCACAAGAAGGCTAATGTGGTCACACGGGGACAAAGTCAGTACAACAGCAGCAGAACAGACCCAAATTCTGTGGCTCTCTAAGAATTCCCAAAGCCTCAGCATGCTAACATGCCTTGTGAATTTCCAAAGAGGACATTTAGAATTCTGCAGTTTCTCAAATGTATTTGACAATTCAACCCCCCTTTTTTTTCAGAGCATCTCAAAGCAACTAGAACCTGGAGAACCCACCTGTGGGAGGGCTAAATTACTGACATGCGGAGAAATGGTTAGTTTTAATCTTAAGATCCCAGGCTAGGCTGAGATAGGATGGTCTGAGACAGGCCCAGACTAGCGCCCGGACTACATTCCAGACGATCCAGCACTTAGGTGGAGTGAAGTTGGCCCCACATCGCACCTGCTGGCTACGTGACTTGACAGGCTGCAGATATATTGGTTTTATCATTAGAAAAGTTTCATACGTGGCATATTACGTCATCACATAAGTGTTCCAAATGAAATAAAATTCCACGGGAAAAAATTAGATAGTGTGTTAAAATACATGGAAGTTATAAATCACTAAACATCCCTTCTATTAAAAAAAAGGCCAGGGTAGATTCTCCAGATGGTCTCAATCCATGCGTTTTGGGGGAAAGCAAACGCTTTCACCTGTCTGAGCAAAGAAAATATCCTTTCCAAATAAAAGTAAGAAATGGAATTTCTATGGTGATTTCAGAGATGGATTAATGTTTAAGTGACTTACAGAAAAATGCACAGGGCTATTGACTCATTACAGGAAGTATCATCTCAATCCAAGGCCCCGACGGCAGAGAGTTTCTACTGTGTCTATTGAATTTAAGGCAATGTATACAGGAGATAAGAATTTTCAATCATTGCCCGTTATTTGATCCCAAACTCCTCTTTTCCCCTGTTTCATTATACCTTTCTACTCCTATTCCTTCCAATTATAGCTACTTCTTCTTAGAATAAGAAAGAATTTTAAATGTGAGAATGTATGGCATCTTCACCGAGTAGAATCCACTATGTGTATTTTATTTAATTTGTGAAATCTCTTGACCATCAGAGATATTGCTAAATAAATTGTCTTCTGGATTTTCCCTCCGTCATAGTATTCATGAAATAACATGCATAGACACATGGTGAAATAATGTAAACTTAGCAATTTGTAAGGGAACATGTTCCCTAACCAGCATAGTATATAAATTTTTAAAAATTGTGTAAGTACAAAATACCTTTCTGCACACTGAGAAGAGGCAAATTTTCCTCTGCTTCCCTGAAAGATCAACATTTCCTCCCTCCATGAATGATCGGATACTTTTTATTCGTTTTCAAAACTGCAGGCCCAAGGGAGACTTTCCCTGTTTCTGCTTTACATATCCACTTGCGGGGGAGACTCAGCAAACATCTGCGAAAGCCAGGAAATGGCATGAGTACGAGAGACAAAAGCAAGTCCCTCCGATGCTCCTGCTGTAGCAACCTGCTGTCCACCTTCTTTCCAGCATGGTCTGAGTTATGCCTCCTGAGAGGATGGAGTCCACCTACGGACTTCACATGTAAGCATCACACTGAGTCCTTGAAGGGAGTGGAGTGGGACCATCTATCCAATCAAGCAATAGATACTTGCTGCTCTCCTATCTTATGAGATGCCCTCTCTACTAGATCCTCAGAAATACCAAAGTATGGCACCAATCCTGGCCACAAGGCACACGCATTATAGTTGGGTAAGTAAGGTTACATTTCTATTTTTAATAAAAGTATTAGCTATTCAAAATAAATTGAGTTCCGATACTAATATTATACAAGTTCAGTAGAATAAGAACTATCTCTTTGGGATGAGTCAGGCCATCAGGGTAAACTTCAGAAAGGAGGAAACTTTTGATTTCAGCCTTGGAACATAAGGCCTGCTCTGGTAGGTAGGTTGAGAGATATGGAGATGGCTGCAGGAAAAGCTTTTGGTGAGAACATATATTCCTTCAAAAAAAAGCCATATTAAGTGTATCAGGCACTATCCTAGGTGGAGAGATAGTAAAAAAAAAAAAAAAAAAAGACAGAATGCCAGGTTCTTTGGATTTTATATTCTAGAGGAAAAAAAGGTAATGAAAAAAATCATCGCATCAAATTGTAATGAGTGTTATGAAAACATAAAGCATGCCTGGACCTCAAAAGAGCAAAAGAAATGAATAGCAAAGAGAAGATACAAAAGATTAGAAAGAAGAATTTGCCAGACAAGAGAATTTGTCGAATCACTCATCTGAAGCACAGAAGAGATACTAAATAGTGAATTGGAAAAGTGGAACGTATTGGGGTGGTAAATCAGAAATAAGAAAAGAAAGTTAAATAGCGTTTTAACAAGCCAACAAAGGATAAGCAAGAACAGAGGATGAAACAGCAATAAGGATGGAAACAAAATTGTGGTTATGATATGAATGGCCTAGAGCGAAAACTTTAGGAGTTTATTATTCATTTTATAAACAATTCACCAAAGCCTTCTTAGCAGGGCCTGGAATGATTCAAAGTATGTTTTAGTACGTACGTTTTACTCATTGAGTACCAGCGTAGTCCAGGATTAACCAGAGAAGGGAGAGACAGGAGTAGTGCCTGAGAGAGTATGAAGCAATAGGAAAAGGAAAGAGAGAGGGTCCACCTATTTCACAGGCAGAAGACGGAAACTGGCCAGGCCAAAGCGTGCAGCAGGCACGGACGGGGAGAGGAGAGTCAAGCGTGCTGGTCAAGCTGTCAGAGGTGGGAAGGCGGGTTGGGGAGTTAATGTAAAGAGTGGAGGCAGCAGGTGTGGGAGCAGATTCTCCGTTCAATCAGGAGCATGTCGGGTTTCAGTACCTGGCGAGTTAATGAGGAAGAGGTATTCGGCTGACGGATCCAGAGCTGAAGGGAGGGCGATCTCAGGCCTACAGATAAAGATTGTGGAGAGGAGCAGCATAGCATCGCGGTTCCGAGCACCCAGCTAGACTCCGTGCCTCCTCCGCCTCTTACTCTCCGTGCGCCTCTGCAAGCTATTAATCCTTTCTGAGACTCAGTTTCTTCGTCTATAAAATGGGGATGATAATACCAATCTCATAACACTGTTGTATAGGTTAAGTAAGTTAGTCTATGGAAGTTGCGTAAAACAGTACCTGGCACACAGTGTTTTCTAGTGTCACAATTATGTTATTATTTTTATTGTTGCGGTTATTATTAAGGTGACATAGATAACGAACTTTAAAGCAATGAGCTAGAGCAATAATCTTCAAATAATTCTTTTTACCATCACTGTTGAATTATACAAGCCATCTTATTATTCATGAGAATGAGCAAATGATGCTTATTGCTGTGCAGTTTATATTTTGATTTTCAAATCCAAGCTCAGGAAAAAGAGCATATTAAAAACACAGTACACTATATCTTTGCCTTGTGTCCAAAGTACTGTGTTTCTTATAATAGTTGATTAATTAGACCATTAAAGTAACCTATAGACTAGACCTAGATTTTGCAGTAATTTTTAAGACAATTCTAGACTCACATCTGTTAAGTTGGGATGGACTTAGAGGTTCAGAGGGACAGCTAGAGAAAGTGTCACTTTATTCCTGAAGATTTTATCTTGATTGTTCACATAATTGATGATCTTCATCAGACTCAGCTCAGACACATTAGAGTTAGGGTTAGGGTTAGGGATACAGTTAGGGAAATTTTAGAGAAATAACTCTAAAAAAGATATGACCATGAAAATATTAACCATTTTTAATGGAAAAACCTATTTATATTGCATCAGAATGTTCATCAGTTTTGGTGCAATATAACTGCAAAAACTGTGAATGTAATTTAATAAAGCTCACTGTGAACTGCTACTTAAAAAATTTATGCCTGTTAATCCAGCCCGTCTCTCAAAGTGGCCTTTCACAAAGGAACAGATTATCTCATAGTACATCTTGTTCTGTTGTGCAGTGAGGGTGCTTCATGTGTTCAGCTGATGATGGTTTTCTGGAAGCAGCTAATACCCTGGAGGGACATGCTCAGATGAGAACCATGCAGTTTGTCTTTCCAAAGGGAAAAACAGTCAGTTCATATATCTTATATGAAAAACTTCAAAATCAAATTGCAAGGCATACTTTTTCATGACTGACTTTTTAGGATCTGAAAAATATTTTGATCTGCATTTGAAGTGAGGATTTTATTGAACTTGTCTGAATAATGATCAATAACATCTGTTTAAAATTTTAATGAAATGATAATCATTCTATTCTATGTACTGTAGACAGATTAGATTTATGTCTTTAAAGGTTTGAGTCAGAGATACACAGAACAAATTTTTAATGTTTTATTTTTATTATCAAATGTATGTAGATTCTAAGTTTTTTAGCAACCAGGTCATGTAAATAGAGAGAAATTTAAGCAAAGGATAATCTCAATTATTGATTGCAAGGTTTTTTGAGTTTTCTTGAAGCAAAGATTATGTTTCTTTTCTCTCAAATGGTACTGTGAATAAAGACAGCTTTCTTTTAATTCATGAAGAGTATAAAAACAGTTTGGTTTTTAATGCTTAAGATACTTGGAGCTGGCCAGTCCCAATGGCTCACACCTGCAACCTCAGCACTTTAGGAGGCTGAGGTGGGAGGATTACTTGTGGCCATGAGTTTGAGATGACCAGGGCAGCATAGTGAGATCCTGTCTCTATGAAATTAAAAAAAAAAAAAAATTACTTGGGCCTAGTGGTGAATGCCTGTAGTCCCAGGTACTTGGGCAAGAGGGTCACTTGAGCCCAAGAGTTTGAGGTTGCAGTGAGATGTGATCAAGCTATTGCACTCTAACCTGGGCAACAGAGCAGGGCCTTGTCTCAAAAAAAAAAAAAAAAAAAAACCACCTGGAGCTAAAAGAAATAGTTACCGCAGTACTGTACTTACAATTATATTTTATGTGAAATAACACAGTCTTTGTCTATTTAGCTTCAGATTCACATAATTCTACCTGAAAATTTTAGCTGAAGTAAAAATCCTCCAAAGTAGCTGAACAGGAAGCTGATGAGCTTACGAGTATGGGGCACTGGGCTGCTGGTTGATTTGGGAGGGAAAGTACTTGAATCTGAACAGGAAACTCTGGGCTTCCTAGACCCCCTTCTCCTTGACATCTAGTCCACAGTGATTTGACACAAGCAGGATTGAAGGAATACTGTCTGAATTTTTTAATAGTGGGAAATAGCCCCATTATGAACACCAACTATGTGGGCTGAGCGCACGTGAGCAACCTAAGTGAACAAACCTAACCCAAGGTGAACCACATGGATGATCTAGTGGAGCCACAACTCCTTGAGGGCATAACCACAAAATAGGTTTATTTTTCCAGTGATTGTTAACAAATATTCTCTGTTCATTAAGATCACTTCTTCTGCCAGCTCGTTAGTGAGTTCGTGTGATCATACAAATGTTCCCTCCTTTCGCGTCTTTAGAGGAGTTCCTCTTTCCTGCTCCAGCCCGGCAGTGTTGGAGCAGAGGGAAAGAGCCAACTCCTGGTGTGATTTCGGGAAGAGAGGCTGGTCTTCTCCCTGAAGGCTGTGACTACTAAGGCCTGGGGCTGGGTGTGAACACAGATGTGCTTCCAGCTTCCTCTCATCTCCTATTTTGATGCTAAAATTCTCAGAGATTGTCAGTATTTATTATATGCATGACCCTGAAGTGGCCAAAAGAAACTAAGGTTGGGAGGTAAGCCTGCCAAATGAACCCATAACAAAGCCAAGATGAGCAGTCCATTCCAAATTCCCACTTCTGGGCTTAACTACTAAATAAAACCCACGTACCCCTTTGAGCAGTAGGAAGTTAAGTATACTTCCCAAAGCCCTTACGACAGTCACGTGTATTTAAAATCTCAAGCTAACCTGAAATAGTTTGAAACAACAGTTTACAATCTTGAGTGTAGAATAGACAATAGGGAGGAAAAATAGGAAATAAAAACAACAAAAATAAACAGACAATAAACAAGAAAATAATGCATGATTGATAAATATAAAACTGTTTTTTCTTTGACTGTTTACTTCCCACGCAGTAAGCCTAATGGAAAGAAGAAATGTTTTCTGCCTTTCCTATCTTTATCTGTCTCCCTCGGCACCAACAATAGTACCTGGTGCATAATAGACTCTCAATGAATAATTACTGAATCAATCGATCGATCAATCAATGATTATAGCCAGATTTTAAAGAGTGTCTGGACAAGTGATGAAAGTAATAGGATCAACATAAATTTTCGATGCAACAATTAGATTTTAGCATTGGTTATTTTTGGCAAATATTAAATGTTCCCATTTAGCTCCCAAATGTTCCTTTCATCCCTGCATTAGAATACTTATCAGATTGCTGTAATCATTTGTTCCCATGTTTGTCCGCCCCACTAGACCACCGTGGCTGCTTCTCTCCAGCTCGGTGCGGTGTCTGGCACATGGTGTGCAATAAATATTTGATGAGTGAAGGAACAAATAATAGGTACCTGGAGAGCAAACATTCCAGATGCGTTACTAATTGAGATGTCAGGAATCTCTTAAACTTTTACATAAAAAAATAACTGTAGGGTAACATCCTTCTCAAGATTGCTCAGGCCCTTTGTATGATTTTGGTTTATTTTTTTCGTTTTTCAAATGACATGGGTAAGGAACTCATTTCTTCTGCTGAAGTTCCAGAGATGACCACATGGTGGCGCTGGCGCTGCACCATAAACCCAGAAGCAGCTGAGCAAAGTGTATCCCTTGGGTTCTCATGTGCCTCTGTCTTTCCTCTTCCTGCCTCTGTTCTTTGGCTGTTTCCCCTCAGGTCCTCCTTCCCATCCAGTCAAGCCTGATACATATAACACTTGCCAAGAAGCTGTCAGAACGGAACTGGGGGGCTGCCCACCTGAAGCTGGTATTTTCTTTGTTCTCTGACAGGCCAAATTCTATGGATTCCTCCCATCTAAAAAAAAATCTAGGAACATTTTGAATACTCTTTAAACTGTATATTCTTAGTTTACGATACAGGTGTTTTTATTTTGCACTTCATTAATTAGCCCCTGCAAGTGACCTAAACAAAATAGCCAGCAAAGCAAATTGTGTCCCGGTAAGTTTTCAGAACCTCTCAGCTAAGGAAATTGAGACTTAAGCCTTTGCCAGCGTATACAAAAGCAGTAGATGATTATAGAGTATACACCACATGGATACCTACATGCACCGTAGACTGGAAAACTCAGAGAACAAATAAATTACTTGAAAATTACCTCTTTGCTAAGAACTAAAGATGAGTTCAGAATGTAGATAATTGACGTGGTTTTTAAAAATAGAAAGGGGATAATGGTTTTATTAAAGTAGATTTTTCTTTTCTTTTTTTGATCAAAGTCAGGTTAAAAAAAAAGTATTCTCAGGTAATAATCAGATCAGTGAGGGTAGGGATTGGTCTGGGAAACTGTAAATGGCCTCGTAATATACATACTCTTTTTGGGTCTGGCTTCTTTTGTTCAATATGTTTTTGATATTCATCCATGCCACAGAGCGTATTAGCAGTTTATTCCTTTTTATTGCTGAATACTATTCAAGTATATGAATATAACACAATTTTTTATTCGGTCCCTTCATAGACATTTGAAATGTTTCCAGTTTGGGCTATGGTAACTAAAGCTGCTGTGAACATTATTATTCAAGTATCCGTGTGGACATATGCTTTCATTTATTTTTAATAAATATCTAGGAGTGGAATTGCTGGGTTATAGAGTAGGTGTATATGTTTAATACTATAAGAAACTGCCAATGTTTTTCAAAGCGATTGTATTGGTTTCCTAGGACCATAACAAAGTACCACAAACTTTGTGGATTAAAACAGCAGAAATTTATTCTCTCAGAGTTCAGGAATCCAGAAAGCCAATATCTAGGTGTCTTCAGAGCCAAACTCCCTCTGAAGGCTCTAGGAAAGAATCCTTTCGTGCCTCGTCCAGCTTCTGGTGGTTGCTGGCAACCTTCGCCATTGTTTGATTTGTGGCAGCGTCATTCCGATTCGTGTCTTCACTTGGCCTTGTTCCCTGCGCCCCCTCTGTGTCTCTGTGTCTCAATTTCCCTCTTCTCATAAGGACACCAGCCATTGAATTTAGAACCCATTCTAATCCAGCATGGCCTCATTTTAACTTGATTATGTTTCCCAATAAGGTC
Source organism: Propithecus coquereli (assembly GCF_000956105.1). Taxonomy (NCBI): domain Eukaryota; kingdom Metazoa; phylum Chordata; class Mammalia; order Primates; family Indriidae; genus Propithecus; species Propithecus coquereli. The sequence goes on from NW_012155840.1 coordinate 743,733, forward strand.
TCATTCTGAAGTTCCAATTGGACATGAATTTTGGAGCTATTTCACTCAGTACAGGTGTCAAACAATTTTACAACTTCCACCAATATGTAGGAGAGTTCCAGTTTCACCACATCCTTGCCAATGCTGGGTATTGTCATTGTCAGTTTTAAAATTCTAGATATTGTCATATGTGTGTAGTGGTATTTCATTTGGGCTTTAATTTCCTTTTTCTTCTATAGACCAAGTCTTGAACTGCTGTACTCAAGCGATCCTCCTACCTCAGCCTCCCTAGTAGCTGGGACTACAGGCACGTGCCACCACACCTGGCTTGGACTTTAATTTTCAATTCCCTGATGATTATTGATATTGAGCATCTTTTCGTGCACTTATTGGCCATTTAGGGATCTTCCTTTGGAAAGATCTCTTTGTCTTTTGCCCATTTAAAAATTGGGCTGTCTTCCTTTAAATTGATTTATAGGAATTATTTATATAATCTGGATACAAATCATCTGTCAGGTACACGTATTTCAAATATTTTCTTTCCCAGTCTGAGGCTTCGTTTTTCATTTTCTACAATGTCTTTTGATGAGTGGAAGTTTAATTCAGATAAAGTCCAATTTTTAACTTTTCTTTTTATGTTTTGTGCTTTTTGTGTCCCCTCTGAGAAATCTACCCAAACCTAAAGCTGTAAAGATATCATATTTTCTTCCAGAACTTCTATAGTTTTAGCCTTTATATTTAAGTCCATGATCCATCCTAAATTAATTTGTGCATATGGTATGAGGTAAGACTCAAAGTTTATTTTTTCCCATATTCGTCTAGTTGTTCTGGCTCCACTTGCTGAAAAGACTCTTCTTTCTCCATTAAACAGCACTGGCTGAAACTTTGTTGACTTTTTATGTTGTGTTGAAAATTAATTGATGGTACATGTTTTGTTCCAACGATCTATTTGCCTAGTCATGCCACATTGTTCTAATTACTGTAGTTTTATAGTCTTAAAGTCAGATAGTGTAGGTCCTCCTACTTTGTTCTTTTGGGGGTTAGTTTTGGCTGCTATAGCTACTTTTCTTTTCCATGTAAATTTCAAAATTAGCTTTTTGGTTTCCACCAAAGAAAAGGAAAATAACTGTTTGGATTTTACTGGCATTGAACTGAACCTATAGTAACTAGGCTTTTTCATAGTTAATTTGTAAAATCCATTTCTTGCTAAGAAAGCCTCATGTTGCCAACCTTATTTAATTTTCCCAAAATGTCTTATCTTTGAAAAATATATATACCTCTCTTAAGCCAGATCAGAACTTATTTTGAAAACCTTGGAAACCATCCAATTTATTTTAAGTGACTCTACCTTGAAAAAAGAAACTTCTTCCCAATAATTTAAGCCTAGGAAAGGATTTTTCTGACACTAAAAAGAAAAATACACACTTATGATAAGTAAATCCATAACTTCAAAAGTATTTGGGGAGCTTTATTAAAAATGCTAATTTCCATTTTATTTAAATGTTAGCTTCTAACTACTTCTCCATAGACCAGGTTTGATAGAAAAATACAGTCTAATTATTTGAATTCAGTATGTTCACATTATTGAAATTTAAAAACAAATTTATTTTTCTTCACATCTCTGTTATTCCACTAAACACTTTAATTATATATTCACAATATATATGTACAGAATGTTTGAAAAATAAACCACATCAGAAAAAAAAAAAAAACACCTGGCACATTTTACTTTTCAAATGTTTTCAGTCTTAGGTTATTCTCAGTCTTGTTTGTGTTTCTTTCCACATGAGATATTTCACTGTTAAGAAAGTAAACACTGGAAAGCAACGTCTTAATTATCGTGATAGCCATGCATTTCTTTCAGCTCTCTTTTTCCATGGCATTGAAGTCTATTCAACAAAGCACTCAACTTCCCTGCCTTCCCTGATGTTTCTACCCACTGCGTCCCAATCTGTCCCCGATCGCCAGTGACTGAAACACCCGCATTGTAGCATCCTGTCTTCTATCTTTCCAAATCCAAAGGGATGTGAGCTTTAAAATTAAGAAATTATTGTGTATAGGATCACAATGATTCAAAGAAACCTGCGGCCCTAACCCAATCGTTTGAAAATTAGTCTACATGTTAAAGGTGCCATCTGCTGGGACTGTCAGGGAACCCAAAAATACAGCTTGTATGTCCCTCACTGCCTAAAATATTTGTGATTCCTACATTCCTTCCATAAGATATATTTCCCCCCTCACTATAGTATTTCTGAAATTAGAATACATTGAAAACTCTATGCTAAAATTTAACAATAATAAGTGTTTCTTCCCCCAAATCAGAGAAATATATAACTGAGAATACTATACTGAAATCAGTACAACAAAGCTTGCAAGACCAGACCTATTTGGGGGAATGAGGCAAAGACAATTTATAAAGAAATTAAATTATTTGTGAAAAATACATAAAATAAATGATTCATAGTTACCGAGGATATTTCGAAAATGTTTAATGATAAGCAGAATTGTTTATATTATCATATTAGTGGACAAAAAAATCCAACAGACAACAAAACATATGTACTGGTTAAGCTCAGACTAAGGCACTAGTATCCTGATTAAGAATGCAGGATTTAGCAGGCCTGGGTTCAAGTCCTACCTCTACCCTTTATTTCCTGTGTGATGTTAAGAAAGTTACTTAATCACTATGAGCCTCGGTTTCATCAAAAAATGCTGAAAATTACAGAAATCATAGTGATTTAAAAATTAAATTAATGCTAAGCAATCCCTGGCATAGACTACACCCTCATTAGAAGTGCTCATGAGTTTACAGGGAAAATAACTAAAATATAATAAATCAGAAGTTTATTTACGAGGAGAAATTCTTGTTCTTCTTTACACAGTTTTGCATTTCATAATTTCTAGAAGGGATATATTTTATTCCAATAATCAGGTAAATAAAGTACAAATTTATAAAAACAGATATAAGTGCTTATAGGCCAATGCGGCAATTATGGATAAGAAGAAAATAACTGCTAAGCAGTTCTAGTGCAATCCTCAAGAGTCGTAGGCCAGCCATCGGAAAGCAGCCCACTTGCAGGCCAATCTACTTGTAAGAAATGCAATGGGCATCATTTAAAGCATGTACATCAAGACAGAGCAACATCACTGTTATAATCCTCTATACAGAGTTTTAAAAAAATACATATAATTAATATAAACAAGTGATTGGTCCATACTTTCTGCAACGAGAGATGGTGTTCTTGAATTTTGCATCCCACTCAGAATTGCAGAGCTTGCATTTCCTAACACATGCATACCAACAAGGGAGGTGGGAATAAACCTATTCTTTATGCTAGTAGTTACTGTTTTCCTTTACAACCTCAAGACAACAAATAATTCTTAATTCATCTCAAAGATTAAAGTGAAACTCATGATAAAGAAATTGTTAGAAAGGTATGATAAAGCATTATAGTACTAAACTTCATATTATGGCAGTTAGGAAATGCAAAAAGGACCGATTTTAAATGATATGTAACCTGTCATGTATCTTATAGTTGTAAAACTCCTAATAAAGGTCTGTTAAATTTACACATAAAGAATGAAGACAATGCTGCAATTTGATGTACTTAAAACTACTCCCATAAGGAAGTAAGTTTCTTAGGGTTAAGACTATATCTTAATACTTCTGTCTTCTCAATGCCAAACAGGTGGTTTATATATATGTATTAGGTATGAATTTGCAAGTGCATATATAGGTAACAGAAATAGCAAACTTTATTTTCTTTAATTAACTTAAATTTGACTCTAAGCACCCATCTGAACAGGCTGTCAGGAAATCCAACCTCAATCCCTACTGAGACTTCCCTTCTTCGGCACCAAGCTTTTGAGTTTGGGTGAGCAGGACATGGTCAGAGACCAAGAATCTGTCTTCTGGATTTGCTGACAGCTGCTGAGATGCTGAAAGTCCAGGCTGTCGTGATCATCACTGCTTCTGTGCCGTTCTTGTGGCATGTGAACTTCTGCCCAAGAGAGTAGCCAGAGTCAGGAGGCCACTGTCCCATTCGGGCCCCCTCTGATGTCTTGCTGCCATGGTCCCTCAGACTAAAAGGAATTGGTTTGAGGGTTCCCACTTCTTTTACATTATTTCACGCCTATTTGGAGGATAGAATAAAATTTTATGTCTTAACCACGGGAAGATTAAACAACACGAATTATCCTTATCTCTCAATAAATCCTGACTTTTCAACGCCTAGATAAGGCCACAAAAGTTCTTTATTGAAGAACGGAGACTCTTTACTTTTACGTGACTATAATAAAATTCTGAAGTCTTCTCTACTCCCCTTGCAGCAGCACCCAAATCATGCAGATCAGACAGGGGAGTTACCCTTGGAACTCCAAGGAAGTCACATATAGATAAAAGCAAAGAGAAACATTACGCTTATCTTCCTAAGTATTGCCTCATCTATTATGATTTCTCTCCCAGACTCTCTGCCAGGACCAGTTAAATAATTTGCAGAGCCAACCACAAATGAAAACGTGGTCCTCTTTTTAAAAAATTATTAAGAGTTTCAAGATGGTGACAACAGAGCACTCGACCAAACGCCAGCCCTCTCTCTCTAAGTGTGCCGCCCTGGGTGAGTGCGCAGGTCAAAACCCCCCCAAAGCTGGTACTGACCACAGCCCTCGTTAGGTCCTGGTTTCCTTGGTTATTCAACAGCCTCCTATGACGTGCCTTCTTTGGACTGTCCCCCTAAGAATCTCCTTATACATACCCCCCGTGTGCAACACATCTAAAGCAGACATCTGATTCTGGCATCTGTCTGTGTAAACACTTCAGTTACAGGGTGATGTCCAAGTTGTAAACATGGATTTCAAGACACTTCTTGATCTGGCCTCTATGTGAGTGGTCGTCTCCATCTTTTTCCACCTCCTATTCCACACACTATGTTTCACCTGGGTGTTAAAATACTATTTAAGTATCACAGATTCAGTCTTCAAACAATCAGAGAAAGAAGGGCTATAATGTGGGACTGTGCTCCCAGCCAGGTCTGAATTTTATTGACTAATAACAAAGTAACTTACATGTGCACTATAAATAAGCATGAAAATTTACTTTTTGAAAAATCCAGAACCAACAACTTTCAGGAACTGGAGAGGCTAAGGCTCAAGCCAGTTTCTATTAAATACGGATTCATCTGGTCACTTGAATTTCTAACTCACCCTCCTGAGACATGGTATGTGATTGGATTCAGGCAGTTTGCATGATGCAGTGGATCAGCTAATTGCTCCTCTGCCTACTATAAGCACAATTGACTACATTGGTTGGAAAACCAACCCAGGGAATAGGCTATGAAATTGGTATTGAAGCTTTGGCAGCACACGGACTGATCAGGATATTAAATGCAAAGCTAAAACACAAAGCACAGCTTGTTTGGTTTGGTTTGGTTTTTTAACAGTAATTTCTAGTGGCGGAGACAGATGTTTCTTGAAGTGGCAAGAGATTTGCAAAGCAGAATGTTCTACCACTTACTGTAATTGCTTTATTAATATTGTATGTGTTTATGGCTTCTATCTTCTACCTTGTGGCACCTCTTACTTTAAATGACTTTGGGTTTCCTGATGACTGGCAGTTAATCTTGACTTTGGAGATGTTTTGAGTTGCACATCCAGCTTTGCTCCTGTATAGTGAATCATTTCATACGAAGCTGCATTCCTGTTTGCTTTCATTATACTTAGAAGCCCTCCGGAGGCTCTGGAACACCGTCAGAGACAGTGGTCCTATATATGCACAGGAACCTCCAAGATACCTGAGAAATAAGCACTTCAGTTACACACCCTGCAACAGAAAAGACCCATTTTATTCCTGGCCAAGTCTTAGGCTCGATGTCAGCTACAGGATCATGAGAAAGATGTAAAAGATCCTAATCCAGTATCTTAAAAAGACTGGATCTATTTGGGGGAGGCAAGTTTGCAACAAACAGCCTAAAATAACCTCTCCTTTGCTGTTTGGTTCATCTTGCTTTGAAAAGTATAGACCCTATTGTAATTCACTTCCAATGTGTTACTAAAAAGAAGGAAGACGGAACTAGTAACGAAATAAATCAAATGAAAGTTAAATTGGGGGGAGTGGAGATTTTCCGAAGAGGTTTGTTAGTGCGCCCAGGGGCGTCGTATTTCCTTCTTCCCTTTCCAGGCCTACCAAAGAGGCTCTTCGTTTCCCCAGGTATTCTCCCAACAATCGCCTCTGTGGTGTGCCTGCTGGCTGGGCTCTCCTGGATGGGGAGGAGGAGAGGGCTTCTTTGGGGAGTTTCAGTCTGGCTTTTGTGGTCACCGTCAGTATCCTTGTAGTTTGCTTCAGGACTGCCCCTAACGACAGACTGTGGGTTGAGTGCGGCCCCACCTAGCCACAGGCCATCCGAGGTATGTGGAAAAGGCAGCAAAGATTCTGATCACCGAGTCATTTCTGAAAACGGCTGGGACTTCCTCCTGAAAGTGACCGACAGCGGGAGCCGAACTGTGCGTTACGTAGTGAATGCCCCGCACCGTGTTGCGGCCATCAGAGTCCCTTGTGCAAAGGCTCACAACTGGAGGCCTTCATATTCCACTGGTGAAAAAGAAGCATCTTTCTTTAACTTTCGCTAGGAGAAAGCCTACTCAATATTTAATTTTAATCTAACATGCCACATTTTTTCCATGCCAATAAATAGCCTGCCGGTTATGCATAATTCATTATAGTGGACACGACCCACATCGGTTTTAGAGGAAGGGCTGCGGAGAGGGATGATGTAGCCGTCAGTAGAGTCATCTTCCCAGCGACATTGGATTTAGGTATTTGTAAGTCAGTCAACGCAGATGGTTTATATAGAGACAGAAATCATTTAGTGAAAAAAGGAAAAACACTAAAATAGAGTAGAAACATGTAGATTTTGAAAAATACCCTTCGCAAGAAGTATAAATAGGTGTAGCTTAGAGTGAATCACTGACATCCTTTCTGTGTTTCAAGATTCTTCATCTCTGCCAACTGGCCTTTCTTTAATACTGTGTGTGAAATGGCTTCTAGAACAATCAAAAAGAAAGAAACAGGACCGTATATACACTTCCAAGATATCACATTATTGTTTCATGTAGTTTGCAAATATGAAGAAATTGAACCAACATTTGTTTTTTAATTCTCATGATTTAAAAATATCAAATGGGCCAGGCATGGTGGCTCATGCCTGTAATCCTAGCACTTTTGGGAGGCCAAGGTGTGAGGATCGCTTGAGGCCAGGAGTTCAAGATCAGCCTGAGTAACATAATGAGACCCCATTTCTACAAAAAATTTTTAAAAATTAGCTGGGATTGGTGGCACACACCTGTAGTCCCAGCTACTTGGGAGGCAGAAGCAGGAAGATGGCTTGAGCCCAGGAGTTCGAGGCTGCAGTGAGCTATGATGACACCACTGCACTCTAGGCTGGGCAACAGAGCAAGTCCCTGTCTCAAAAAAAAAAAAAAAATATATATATATATATATATATCTCAAATGATAAGGAATTACCAGAACCTACATTCAACCATGACAAATCTGCAGTCACCTCTGTTTTTGTTATCAATAATCAACATCTTCCTCTTCCCCAAAACCTAGCCTAATTCTTCTCTTTTAAAAAGATTTGAATGCTATTTTGCTTATAAAAATTAAAAAAAAAAAAAACAAGTGGTGAAAAGTGTCTGCAGAAGTTAAATTTCAGGTACTTAAGCTAATAACATCTTGCAGGTAAGCAGAGATTATTTATAAAGGCCAGGTTAACATATAATATTATTAAAATACTGCCATTCTCTCAAGCTGTTCAACTGCACATTCAATCTGATACATTAACATATTGCATAGTTAAAAGGCTGCACTTGCTACATTTTCCCCAGATTTTGTTTCATTTAAAATATTGTGTACAAAAAAGTCATATTCAAGATATTGCTTATCCACAACATCCCTGAAATGCTTTGACAGCTATAAGACTTTTATTTTTAAGTAACAGAGCCATGTATACATGCATTTGTTCCTCCTTAATGATTTTTTTTTTATCATTACCGACATTTTATTTCATTTTTCCTTATGGTTAGTTCTTAAACTGTGCATTTTTTCTTTGTGGTAACCAACCTTCCAAATGGATACTGCTGACCGAAATCTACCCTGCCATACCTCTATCTTATATCTGATACCTTGCTGGCTTTTATTTAAAAAACAAAAGAAGAAGAAGAAAAAAAAGAAAGAAGAAAGAAAGGAAGGAAAAGTAACTCATGGATATTTTTGCTCCAATTTCTCATTTTCTTCAAATCCATGATGTGCAATTTTCAAGAATATTATGTTCCTTGGGCTGATCAATATTCTCTTTCAATAAAACCACAGGATGTAGCTATTAGGCACAGAAACTAAATGTCATGAATTCAGTGCCCTGCTACTTGGCAGGAAACTCTGGCTGCATTTTTTTTATGTAATGTGTTTTTCACCTCCACTCCCTTATTGTGCTTTTCTCAGCAAAAGTTAGACAGTAATAACTAGTACATTTACACACCGCAGTTAATGAATGTAATAGTATAAGGTAAGAGGATAAATACTTATTAACACAAAAAAGTACAGTATAACTCTACAATGGATAGAAAAAATTATTTCAGCAGTTAATGAAAACATGGATACATTTGACAGAATTACTTAGGGGAAGAAAATCACTTGCATGCCTCCTGGGGGCAAATTAACTGTGTGTGTGTGTGTTTAATCCTTTCAAGACTGTAAGTCTAATTGTTGTAAACTGCCACCCTCCTTCCCTCCTTCCCAAGTCTGAGTGGGCACCCCCTGATTCTATCTTACCTTTTGGTAGCTAATTTGAGTTTCTCTTCCCAAGATGCACCACAATGTCTGCAGGAAAGGAGGATAATAATGCCGTCCTAGGAAATTCTAGATTCTCTTTCCTGGGGTTAATTGTTGATTGAATAATGGACAATCAGAGAAGTAGCCATTTGGACAAAGAGGAAATGGGGAGAAGCATCTATGGATAGAACAACAAAAAAAGGATATTTTCAGTAAATATTCCATAGATTATTTAAATTCATTTTTCATTATGGATTAACACTTTAATTTTATGTCTTTTGATACTGTACTATCATATTAACTAGCTGACCTAGCCTAATTACATAAAATTTTAATACATATATTATTTTAATGGGCTTTCCATGACCATCTTGTTCTTTGCTGATCTAGCCATTGACAAAGAGCTTTCCCTGAAATATATGAAACATTCCCACGAGGAGAAGACGTTCATCACACATAGAGAGCTAATCTGTCAAACCTCAGAAGAGTAAAATAATCTCAATTAAATACATTAGGTAGTAATTTAGTAAGATTAGTAAATGAGCAGTCTAGGGTTAGAATCTGAAACTTTTTTATTAAAAATGTCATGAAAGCAAAGAAATTCTCCTGAGACAATTAACTTATGAAGGAGATTAATTTTATAGTTCTTGCAATTTGAGATGAATCACTTAACCATACTCTGGCCCTCAGCTAAATCATAATATCTATAAAAGAACAGAAAAGAAAAGGGTTGGCCAAGATGGCTAAAAATTTGATTTAGACTATGTTTAAATTTGTGATTATTATTAAAAAAATGAAAAAAGACTTCGGAGGATAAGAACATAGATATATTATCTTAGAGTTGTGATAATATAGATTTTAGTAGATTTCAGTAAGTTCAGAGTAGAAATAGGTAGGATTCTACTGCCAGAAAATCTAAAAATTTCTCAGGAAAGGATGCGAGACACTAAACTTTACAAATAATCACAAAATGGAAGAAAACGGAAAACATTTAAGGAATGATGTCACTCGGAAGCAAACAGGAAAACAGTATTTGGTGAGTAAGGGGCTTATTGGGGGTAGAAGGGGAGATGGTGCCTATAAAAGACAAAAAGGAGAATGAAGCAGGTTTAAATGAAGAAAATCATCAGATCACAATGCAGTCCCGAACTTCTGAAAAACAAGCAGGGAGGGTGCAGGGCTGCACAGGGAAGCACCAGACAAACTCTCAGCCTGCCCAAAAGGAGCTATACAGGTAGAGGATTACTGAATAGATATGCCCTCCAAAAATGGCCCAGGTCCAAGGATTGAGGGGGACCATTGGGTCAGTCATTGGCTACGAACTTCCCAGAAGGTTTGTGCCTTGGCTCAAAAGCTGAGGTGGATCCCGGAGATGCTAACAGCTGAAGGCTGGCAGGTAACTGTTCCCTCTGCAACTGTAAATGGCCAGTTTTCCTTGCCTGCTGCAGGGACTTTCATTTAAACTCAAATATCTCTTTGCAGGTTATTTGGATGTTCTTCAAACTGTCATTATAAACTAGATATTTGAATACCCATAAAAGTAGGCAAAATAAGAATATATCTAAAAGATGGAAGGAGCATTATTAATGAAAGACCAATGCGAATGGCACAGGCTTACAGGAATTGCACCAACAAGGCCAAAGTGAAAGGTTTAAGGAAAATACTAAACAACAAACAAAAAGAAAAAATTTAACAATGTTCTGCTGAACCCAAGAAAAAAAAAATAAACAAAAATCTTGAAATTTATGGAGTTATGTAACAATGACGGACTGGGAATTAGCTCCCTTTCTATTGTGTCTTATTTACTAAAGAAAAAAGCCAACTGCATAAGGGCAGAAATAGCATCGGGCAGAGGCAACCAAAGCTGAGCATATATGAAAAGATGCTGTGAAATCATTCAACTTCTCTAAATCAGTTTCACCCTCTGGATTCTGGTTGTTGACAATGAACAAAGGAATTTTTCAAATCATGATTAGTTATTTTTAAAAATTATTTTGGAAGGCGAGAGATACCAGAGGATGAAAGAAATCAATATTATAGCTTTTTTTTT
>NW_012155840.1:755640-774485 GCF_000956105.1 Propithecus coquereli
CCAACATCTTACATAACCATGGTTTATTTTTCAAAAAATTAACGTTGGTACAATACTATTAACTAAACTACAGATATCTACTTAGTCTACCCTGATCTGAAACAGTTTATCCATCTTTCCTTGTTTTTCATGACCTTGAAGGGTATTTTTAAATATACAAGTGAGGTATTTTATAGAATGTCCCACAATTTGAGTTTGTCTGATATTTTCTCATGATTATATTTAGGCTATGGATTAGGGGGAATACCACAGAGGTGAGATGTCCTTCTTATTGCATCAAATCAAGAAATATATAATGTCAATATGACTTATTACCAGTGATTTTAACCTTGATCACACAACTAAGGTGGTGTCTGCTGTTCTTCTCCCTTGTATTTTTCCCTTTCCTAGTCTATGTTTTGGAAACAAGTTACTAAATCTAACTCATGCTATCAATGAAGAAAATTAAGCTTCACTTCCTGGGGAGGGAGTATTTACCTAAACATCTGGAATTCCTTACAGAAGACTTGTCCTTTATCCTCCACTTATTTCTTCAGTCATTTACTTAATATCAATATGGGTTTACGTATATTTATTTTATTGTTTTGATTATAATCTAATATTACCAGTATTTTGTTGCTCAAGTTGCTCCAACTTTAGCCACTGGAAGCTACTTTTAGACTCCTCTGTTTTTGATATACAAAAGAAATGGAGGACTGAAGTTGTATTAGCTTGAAAACCATTTTACACTGCTTCCTTGTTTAAATTAAAATTGAATTCAGTTCCCCAGTTCCTCTGCTACCTAAACTATGTTTCAAGTGCATTTTAAGTATTTGCTATAATAGCAAATTTTTGAAATGGAATATCTTCATGAGTACAAATGAAGCAACACAAGGTAGTGATGTGTGTGCCATGTTTGTGTCAAACTCCCTCTCTCAACCTGGTTATCTTCCAGAATCCAATGTCTGCTCTCAGTGAAAGCTAAAGTCAACTCCTTGTTTCCTTTAAGCCGAAGTTCCTGGAATTTACTAAACATTCCCCCAAACATCCAGAAACAAAGAACCACCACTCTCATTTCAGAACAAACAAATATATTTGGGAAGAATAAATATCATTTGTTATTGGAAACAGAGACCATTGTCTTCAGTAGATGTAGTAAAGTATTGTCTCTCAAGTGTCTCATAAGCTACTTGCTCCCTCTTAAGTTAGTAAAAGATTCTTGTCCTTTGCTATCCTCCCAGTCTCAGAGGGTTCCTTTCATGGTAATCTGGCCTTCTTCACCTAAGATTTGGTGCAGGAAAAGAGCTATCCAGGGCAGGGGGTGAAATTTTTATGATCACTCTTCTCCCCGACCTGCTTGAAAGTTTCTTCTGGGAGCTTCACAACATCCACTACAGAGTCAGCCCTTGAAACATAGGTATCTGAACAATGAAAGTGGCAAGCATTGCTCACCTTAAACAGCCTTTTGGATTCCAAATTTTGGGCCCCACCACTGGTGCTCCCAAAAATGCATAATATGAGCTTTTAGAAACCATTGTTGACATAGATCAAGGAAGGCAAGCCCCAGAGAGGTATTGTGATGTCCCTGATACAACCAGGGTTATATATATACATAATTTTCAAGTAGCTACAGGACTTCCCAGGGTGGGGCAACGTAGGGTGGGAAGAAATCCATGAAGAACACACAACTGCAGTGATCCTACACTGATTGACCTGCTTCATCTTCTTGCCCAAGTACATGTTCTGGGTGTTTTCAAAATCTTTCTGGTTTATGTTCTCCCTCAGGCCTGTTGATAAGTCATTCTGTGAGTGAGTCACCAAGCCACATTTTGTTCCTAGTAGAGGCAGCACCTTCACTAGATAGCTTTCAAGGTCCCTTGAGAGGTTGTATTATGGGCTCCTCCTCAAGCTGTTCAGGAGGCCCTTGCCCAGGTCCTTTCCTACCTGGGACTTTGATGGGTCCCTTAAATAAAATATAGGTAGGGCGGCAAGACATCAAATGGACCTGTGGAATCCATGGGTGGTTTAATTTATATGAGAGGATAAGATCCCAAAAGAATGTGAAGTCAGATAAGGACACAGAGTCCAAAGACAAGTGGGGTCAAATTGGGAAATAGCTTCCAGAACCTGAGGATAGAAGGAGGATATGTTCTGAGGGTATGTTCTGGGGATCGAAGAGAAAAGGCAAGTGGTGGGGATAAAAGATGATCCACGACCAACGTGGAATCCAGTGTCAAATGTGGCTCTAATGGAAGACAGACACCCAGTGGCAGTGGCAAACAAAAAGAAAGTGAGGGGGTGGTTTGGTCCAATGCTAAGGTGGAGACCAGAAGAAAGGAAGCCAGAGTGAGGGACACCTCAGTGGATTTCAAAGGTGACAGGGAAAGAACAGCAACTGTCTCCAGCTCCCCATATAACAACATGTCCACATTCACGGTTGCTCTGTCATAGCTTTCCGAGCAAGGATCTTGCTGTAACTGCTCTGGAAAGCTACCCTCAAAGAGGAGCTTGTGCAAGTGCCTCCAGGAGATAAGTACAACATTTACCCAGGAGTGGAACAAAGTCAGGCAGGTCTGGCTTACCCAGGAGGGTCTCATCCTCTGTATTCCTGACCTCATGATATCCTTTTCTTCCTCACCCCAAATCTTGCTCTCACATTCCTTTCCCTATGGGTTCTCTCTCTCAGGTCAACTCCAGGCTGTAGTGGGTGCTGGAATTCCACAGGGCACATAGGAAGACAAATGGAGGAAAGAATAAAAATATTAATCATTTTTTTTTTTTGAAGAGAAAGATTCAGTGCCACCATGGAGTCTTTCAAGAAAGCTCTTCAAGCTGGGAAAGTAGGAGCATGAATTATATCAGATGAAGGTAGGAGCAAGGGATCTTGTAGGATGCAGTGTAGAATGTTCCATTAGGAATAGATTCTTTCAGATTAGACCCTAAAACCCAAGGAATTAGAATTTAAGGTCAAAGAATCAATGAATCAACACTAGTGAGGCTCATGTATGTATAGTACTTTATCATTTGAAAATGCATCCACATCCATTATTCCAGGTGACTCTCCCAAATAATCCTGTGAGATTTTCAGGGCAGGTGCTCTCCCAGAAAAGGATCCAGAAATGTTAGGAAGTTAAATGACTTGTCCAACAACAGTATCCAGAAAGTCTGCCTCCAAATATTCATTCTGCTTGGCTAGGCCACAGTGCCCAGATATTTGGTCAAACAATGCCCTGGATGTTTCTATGAGGGTTTTGAGGGATGAGAGTCACATTTAAGTTGAGGGGCTTTGAGTAAAGCACATTGCCCTCCATAATAGCGGTGGTCCCCATTTAATCCACTGAAGGCCTGAAAAAACAAAATACTGCCCTTCCCCAAGCAGAAAGGAATTCTCCAACAGATGGCCCCTGAGTTGATCCACAACATCAACTCCTCCCTTGATCTCCAACCTGCTGGCCCAGCCTGCAAATTTTGGACTTGCCAGCCTGCACAATCATGTCAGTCAATTCTTTAAATAAATCTCTCTATATAGACATACACATCCTATTGGCTCTGTGTCTCTGGAGGACCCCAATATCCACTGGCTCTCACACCACTACCCAGTAAGCCCTAGTGTCCAGCTCCATCATTCTTTCTTTCCTATGGATGGTCGGAGCAGAGAATCAGAACTCCTAAGGTTCCAGTTTCCTTCCTATAACCCCCCTTCTGAGGTCCTGTTTCTGAGATGATCTCTCTCTAGAAACCAACATCATCAGAGATTGTGGCCCTAGGTCTTCATGGAAAGGAGAGTTTAAGGTTAACCCTTGGAAAGCACAGAGTTGAACAGGCAGAACCCTCCCTGTTAATAATGCACCTTTGATCCGTTTCCTGACTCTCTTCATTGATGCTGAAAGAAGAGGAAAGAATGAAGAGTCTTCAACTTAATTCTCACTCACCTCTCTTGGCAAGCTGTGGGGCATTCATTATTCACGAATAATATGCCTTTTCTGGATTGCGTTAATTAAGATCAGTTTTTCTTCCTTGTTATTCATTTTTTTAAAATGAATGAAATAATTTTCTATTGTTCCCTCTCTGGAAAACTCAAGTAACAAAGATTTCCTGCATAGGGTCCTCCCTTGATATTCCCATCAGCAGTCCTTTGCTGAGGAAGCACAGACTTTCAGGTCATCAAGCACATCGATGCTGCATTTAACGGGAATCTGCTTCCTGAGCATAAATGGGGCAGCATCTGATCAGAAGCTCAGCCTTACTCTCCAGATCAGCCCTTACATGGAAGTGTCCTCAAGACACCTAAAATGGGAAGGCTGCTGATGAACAGTGTTGAGGAACTGCTCTCCTAAGGGGTCCAGAAATCCCTTAATAAGTCAGTCTACCAGCCCTGAACAAGGCATTTGGTATCTACCTTGGGAACCTCTGTCCCACCTATGTCTGAGTTTTGCATGGACGCCCACTCTCCACTGTAACTTCTGCCCTGCCCAACTTCTTTCTCTAGAATGATGGTGTTCTACTGCTTCCTGAGAGCTTTCATCTCAAGTGTCTCTCTGCTAAAACATGATTTAGAAAACTAAGAATAGAAAAATAACAAGGTTAATCTCTTCTGGGGGTTGGACCTAGGGCTCCTTACCAGATTTGGATCTTTTTTGCCCCCAATGTAAATAAAAACAGGAGGAGTAACACCCTAAAAAGGAGGTAGAAAATCAAGTCAATACCCCAGGAAGTAGAGTTTGAGCTCATCCAAGGGACAAAAAGTGTCTCCAGAAAAAAATGGAAAAAAAAAAAAAAAAAGAACTCATTCTCTGTCATCAGAAGAACACTGAGTCCACATGCACCTGGCCATGAAGAATACAGACTCTCCACCAGGGTTCCAGGCCTGCATCAGACAGCCATGGAATTGTCACAGAGTAAGGAGGGGGTTCCTGAGTGAGGAGGGGCAAGCCAGGAAATGTGAACTCACCATCCAGGCCACTAGATCCCCTCACCCTTCTCCTGACCTTACTATTTTCCAATGCCATCCTTTCATTGTATAAAATATATATATGTACAATTTTGTATTTTCTTCACATATAACCCAGATATTATCAGGATTCATCTTTTACTCTTAGAAGTCTTGGCTTTGAATCTATCAATTCTATAGCCATGAAAGTCTGAAGTTTACCCTAGAATTTCTACCAGTTCCCAGGGATTTACACTCTTGAAATCTTGTAGGCCAGCTTTGTCCCATAATCTATTTTGGTCTTGTATCAACCCAGCCACAGACCTCAGCCTCTCCTTCAAGTATAGCCGAAGCCTGTTACTTTCATAAAAAACAAACAAAAAAACAAAGGATTAGTGAGCAAAATAGCCTTTACCGAGGATTCTATATGGGAGATAAAGGGGCAGAGAGTGTATCGTCTGTTCCACCGCACAATTCTTCTCTCTGTAATTGCTTTTTATCCAAAGTCCCTTTCGTACTGCTCTGCCCTTCAGGGTCTCAACTCCACGTCCTCCACCAAAGCAGTACCTGTCTTGCTGGTCCCTCTCTCCTCTCTCCCAGGTCCTCACACCACAACCACCACAACCATCACTGTGGTTCGAATTCTCTCTTTCTTCTACAGAGCATGTCAGCTCTTCCAAATCTCTACCCCAACCTACATAGCCAGATACATCCTGATTTGGAGGGTGAGTGAGGCCTAACTTTCTAAGAGAGGAGTTGGAGCCTGTAAAGTAATATTTTGTGTGTGTATTTTAAATTACATCTATAGGTTACTCCTTCTACAAAGGTTTTCCTAATTTCTTCCATCTACTTGATAATTTTGCAGAAAAATCCTTGCAATACTTATAAAAAATAATTGATGGAGTCATTTTATAATCATGTGTGTGTGTGTGTATATATATATATATGTATGTTTTATCTGCGAATGCTGCCAAACATTTAAGAGATTCATACTATGCACTTACAGCCTAATTTTTAAGAGATTTTAAACTGATGAATTCAAGCACTGTATCATCTATGTACTTTAATTTCTTAATTTTTCTGCTAATGCTAATGAATTATCTTGCCCAGGACTCACAAATCTTTCCAATCTGTAGGATGAGGCTTCACCAGAGTCAACAGCTTCTCTCTTTCACAATTTCCTTTGCATCAATAGCTTCTCCCGAGTCGCCTACCCCAAAGGGTTTTGCCTGACTCCATTTGGGCTGCTGTAAAAAAATACCATAAACTGTGGAGCTTATAAACAAGGAAAATATATTTCCCACAGTTCTGGAGGCTGAGGAGTCCATGATCACAGCACCAGCACATTTCGTGTCCACCAAGGGCCCACTTTCCCCTCGATAGCGCCTTCTCACTCTGTCTCACACAGTGGAGGGAGTAAGGCTGCTCTCTGGAGCCTTGAATAAGGGCACTAATCCCAGTCATGAGGGCTCTTCCCTCTTGACCTAATCACTTCCCAAAGGCTCCACCTCCTTAGGGGCATGAAGATTCCAACATACACAGTTGGACGGGACATCAACTTTCAGACCATAGCAGGCTTACACTTCAAGCTCTGCCCACTCCTATCTACTCTCCCTCAGTGTAAGATGCATTTCTGTCAGAAAGTCCCTCTGCACATCTTAGCTTGCCTGGCATTGAACCTAAAGGCCAAAGGACTCTCATATCGAAAAACATTCTTCAAAGTCTGAGCAAAAAATAAAGCCTCAGAGAAACTATTTCCAGATGAGAAGGGACTCTAAAAATGGTCCATTGATGGCATTCTTCAAAAATATCAAAGTCATAAAAGACAAAGAAATGTGGGAAACTGCTCCAGATTAAAGGAGCATGAGAAGTAGATACAGTTTGTGATCCTTACTGGGTCTCGCACTGGAGGAAAAACATGCTGGAAAGGATATTGCTGTGTAGACAAATGGACAAAATTGACATAGAGACAGTATATAGGATAAGTCCTGGGTTCATGTTAAATTTACCGAAGTTGATAACAGTACTGCGGATAAAATAAAATATTCTTTTTATTAGGAAATACACAATGAAGTATTTAGAGGGAAAGAATCGTGGTGTATGTGACCAAATTTCAAAAGTTTAAGGCAAAGAATGATGTTTGTGTAGATAAAGAGATCAAGTAGGACAAACTATGGACAATAAGTGAATCTGGGGAAAGGGTATTGGGTGTCCTTTACTATTCTTGCTGCTTCTTTATGAGTTTCAAATTATTTCCTAATAAATAATTACAAGAATTATTTATTCTTGGAATAAGATTGACTGCCCATTGGTCAGTCCTGCTGAGTTTTAACTCCCTTTTCAGCTTGACGCCCACAGCTGTCCCCATCATACCTAACTCCCTGAAGTGAGAATTTCCAACTCTTAGAATAGTTTTATCAAGTTCTGTCTCAGGCAAAAACACTGAGATATTCTATTAAAATAGTGTTTCTGACATTGGCAATAAAGTTTTTAAAAAATACTGGGAAAAGGCCAAAAAAGGGCAAATAATATAAAAATAAATATTACATATAAAAATATAAAAACAGAAGAATCACATTTGCATCGTGATTTTAAGCTCTTGCCCTGTCATACACCAGCTGCATGACTTGGGAAATGTCACTTTACCTCCTTCTTTTTCAATTTTTTTTTAATCTGAAAAGTGGAGATAAAATCCCCCAGTCTCATGACAAATGGTAGTTATAAATAAAAACATGAAGAGAATCAGTATGAGCTTTACTGTATGTGAAATTTCTTTATTCAGAGGATCCTAATTTTTTGGATAGGTCTGGCACAACACCCAACCCAGTAATCCACGGGGCACAGTCCTAAGAGCCTATAGATTGATTCTCCCTGCCAAGATGGAACACATTGTTCTTTTCGTGTTTGCATGTTAACGGCATCTGCCCCATAGAACTGATCGCTGAGGACCAACTCCAAGGCAGACCCCGCCCCATTTCAGCCTTTTCAGGATGATTCTTTCACTCCACAGCTTTCTCTTCCTTTGAGCCCCTCTTCCATGTTGGGTCAGGAGGTTTCACTCAGTTCTATTTCTCTTTAAAGCTTTTCTACGTTGGGATAAACCTGCCCCGTGATTTCTTTACCATACATCATGTTGACTTGTGTACTTCCCTGTTATTCTTCCTTTCCTCTCCAAAAATCAATTTATAGTTATCATATTCTACTAATAGAAAAAATTTGTTGCCAGCCTCCTTCAGAATAGAAATTAATCCTCAGATGCAGGTATTAGTACTTTGTCAGTTTAAATATCTGGAGAGAACTCTGTGGTTGCATGGAAGGTTTGACCCCGTATTTGGAAGTTACAGCCTACCCACTCTGGGGATGAAGGGTGTGCTTCCCCAGTCTTAACTGAGTCAATGGAAATTCCCAATTTGAAAGATTAAGACAATGAAGCATAAGGCTGTATTACATTGCCCAATGCAAAATATTGCTAAATGACCTTAAACAAAAGAGGAAAAATACAAAATTTTTGATACTTGGCATATGTAGTTGCAAATACATATCAAAATACAGACACGTTTTTAGAGAAACTTTTTAAGTAATATTTTGGGGGGGATCTCAAATCCAATTTTCTCCAGCTGTTTCTTCTAAGAAATCATATAAAAACTTACCATTTTAGGGCTTTTTATGTAACAAAATCACATTTGAGAAACAAGAAAATCTTTTCAAATCATAACATGACTGGCAATAATATGATCATCGATATTTCTGCTCTCTGCCTCCCTTCCCCAAAAAAGAAAATAATTAATCACCTTCATTTCCAGGAGATCGAATAAGAAATTTCAAGAATGGAACATGGAAATTAGAAAAATATACATCAGACCTTAGAAAGGCTCTAAGGAGTAGATTAGCTTAACTCCCTGTCTTATATAACAAGAAACTGGGGTCCAAGGAAGATTTATTCAGGACTACTTCCTTTTTTCTTTTCTTTTTCCTACGTTTATCCAGCATTCATTGAACTACTTACTACTAGATGAGAGGACCTGTGGTAGATGCTGGGGAAATGAAGAAGAGTAAGACAAAGCTCCTGCCAGAAAGAACTCAGTCGTCCCTTGAATTATTTCAATGATCATTACAGAGGCTATAACCCACCTACCCATTATCATTGTTTTGCTTCTTCTTGCTTTTTTCTATTTGACATGGAAATGACCTCACTAATATTAGTTGATATTTGTTTACATGAGTACTATTATGTCCACCCATCTATCCATCAGTCCATTCATCTGTCTGTCCACCCATCTATGTATCCTATCAGCTGAAGACGCCATTCTGTTGCCTAGGGTGTCAACTTGCCTGATTTATTGGTTGGCTTAGCACAGGCATGTTTAATTATATTACTGTTTCTCATAATGAATGGTCTTTTGTCCAAAGGGTAAATAGTTTTGAGTTATATAAAATGAGAATCTGGCAAACAGTGGTTTTTACTCTTGTCCCCTCAGGGGTGATCATTTTGTTAAGGTGCTTCCTCTGTCATTTTTTAGAGCTATAAAATGACATTTTAAAATAGTACCATATAATCAAATCTTTTCAAAATACCAGAAAAGAATTAGCAAACCTCTAAAACTTGAGTCTTCACGTTCTTAATGGTTGGTCTCCTAATTAACAGCTCAAAGATCCCACCTGCTGTCTAAATAGTTGTGTCATCTTCTCACTTAATTTTAATATGACCTCAAAAAACTCACAGGGTTTTTTTTGTTGTTTTGTTTTTACCTCTTGGAGATTTGTTTTACGTCCCACCCCACTTTTCTTCTAAAGTGTTTCAATACACATTTTAACTCAAGGGGAACTGAAGAAGGGCTGTTTTCTTTGTTAAGATTCGAGAGACTTTTTGAAAGGGAGGGGCTCCACTTTGAGCTGTGCTTGAACACATCCTAAAATGATTAAGTTCTGTTTGAGACTGTTCCGGTTAAAAATTATAAGCTGCGTAGTTTAAAGCCAACTCCCATTGACTAATAAAATGGAAAATCTTGGGGTAGCCCACATACTAGGTTTCTGTGAATGTTTCTTTATAAATTACAATGTGAAACGTTCGGTACAAGTGACAGTAAACAAAAGTTAGATTAAAAAATGCCTGGAGGATACGTGAGTCACTGTAATTATGGAATCTGTTTCTGCCTCCGGATAAAGGCTACTAATAAAATATAAGCACATTCAATGTAGCTACTGATACAGTCATAAATATTGATATGAAACAAAACTCAGAATATCTTTTTTTTTCCAGCCTGAATCTTCAGTCTAGTCTGGCAGCTCTATGTCACTTAGA
This sequence comes from Propithecus coquereli, assembly GCF_000956105.1. Lineage (NCBI taxonomy): Eukaryota > Metazoa > Chordata > Mammalia > Primates > Indriidae > Propithecus > Propithecus coquereli. Next base: position 765,852 of record NW_012155840.1, read on the forward strand.
CTTTCCTAAGGGAAAATTTCTTTATTTTTTTAGAATCAACAACAACAGAAAACTCTGTATCTATCTAAGAATAAGACATTACAGTTTACATGAGATGCAAATAAGGCCCTATAGTTACAATGGATTTTTGGGGACAGAAGATTTTGTACAATGTTAAACCCTCTAAAAGATCAACTAGTCTGTACCTCTATTATAAATTATCATATAATAACAGCAAAAAAAGAAGATGAGCTTGCTCTTGCATTTTTGGTGTTTCATGTAAGCCACAAAGTTTAAGCATCTGCTTCCACTTTCCTTCACAAAATAATATCTGATCTTTTATTTCCAACTGATTACATGCATTCCTGCTCTTTGCTTTCCTCCCCAATGTACCTCTATCTTGAAAACCTCATGAAAAAGCAAACTCTTTGTGATTGGCTTTGCTTCTTACTATATGCTGAAAATCTGGAAAGTGGGGCACAATAAAAGGATCCCCAGTCTGGAAACTGGACAAGCTGGACTCTGGGGCAATTTCTGCCTGAAGTTACCTGTCAGATCCTAGGAAATTCATTTACCATCTTTGTACTTCTATGTTTTCATTTATGAAATGGGAATATTGATTGACCTAGACAACCTGTACAATCTCTACTGCATGACTGTACAATCATAAAATATGACTTTGTAAGCTCTAGCTTTGCACACGCAAGAACATTGTGAAGTTTGAATTCTTTGTGTCTTTGGCTTTTTTTTTTTTTTTAAGTTGAAATTATTTTCAGTGTGACTTTGCAGAGAAAACTAGAAATGGAGTGAAATGTGCTTTGGCTAAGAACTAGATTTTACTTGATCTTAATAGTTAACCGGGTACAAAAGAGAATGTTTTTAAGTCAGTTTGCAGACTCCAGTCACTCTTCCTTCCATTCATCCTGAATTATGCCAGCCCATTTTTCGTTAACAGGGTTTTCATTTTAGCACTCTCCTTCATTCCATCTTCCCATACTCCTGTTCCTGGCTGGCTGAGGAACCCCACTGTTCCCCACCTTCTACTGCTCAGCCTGCACACCTTATTCCTCAACATGCGCCCGCTGCCCTAAGAAACCAGCATGGTCCCTGCAGCTACTGATGGCTTTCCTGTCTCCATGCCCTCGCTCTTTACCGTTCACCTTCTCTCTTCTTCATTCATCTAGATTAACACTGTCTAATAGAATTTTTGGCAAAGATGGACATGTTCTGTGCTGCCCAATATGTTAACCATTAGCTACATGTGACTATTGAGCACCTGAAACGGGGCTAGGCTGTGGAGAACCTGAGTTCTGATTTTATTTTGCTTTAATTAATTTAAATTCACATAGACACTTGCAGCTAGTGGCTAATGTATTGGACAATGCAGCTCTAGATTATACCATCATTAGATATCTAGCTCAAATCCCACTTTTTACAGGATGGAGCTCAGTAAAATTATCTCAAGAACTTAACAAAAAAATGAAGAAATGCCCAAGTTCCATCCCCAGATTTCCTAGGCATGAATATTTTTAAAAGGTTCCCCTTCCCCAGATAATTCTAATGTGTAGCCAGGGTTGATAACCATTGTTCCAGGAAACTCACTCAGGCTTCCCATTTCTCAGTATTTGCTTGATATTTCTGCAACCTTGCACAACAGCCTGTATCATCCCATTTCTTTTCACTGCGAGTTTCAGTTTTATTCACCAAATTATAAGCATCTTTTCCTGTTTGGTCCCCTGAGTCTACTACCACACACAACAAGTTCTGGATAAGTTCTTAGTGATTCAACCATTTTCACATATTGTGCATATTCTTCAATTAAAAAAATTCCTAGCTTTTGATTTTATAAATCCTCAATGAAGTTAAGCCCATGTAGGTTTCTGTTCTGTCATAAAACCATCTCCATTTATTGTAGTTAGTCTATTAATGAAACACTTCTGTGCTAGACTGTGAGTTCCATGAGAACAAGGACCATCACCATTCACTGCTGTATCCCTAGTGCCAGTACATAGTCTGACACACAGAGGCATTGAATCAATTATTGTTGAATGAATAATTTAATGAAAGAATAAGTATTTGCATAAATGTATTTAAAGTGATACCAGCATATTGTCTTGTCTCCAAAAAGTGAGCATCCTTTCAAAATATCAAAACATAGGCTATCTATATCTTGATATGGTAAGCATGTATGTGCATTGCACGGTGTGTTTGCATGCCTATGTGCCTCTGTGCATATGCATGTATGTTGTGCGTGTATGTTTTAGATTCACAATTATTCTAAGCATTCTAAAGAGCATCTAAAACTTGCTGAGTATTCCAAAGGATCCCTCAGCACCTCTTGGTTCTGCACAGCTGGTAGCTCTGCTTTCCATAGCTATAGTCCTGGGAAATATGGTATTAGTACTGAGTGAACAGATGGTGTAGGGTGTGTTACTTAAGACAGTTTTGCCAGGAGGTAAATTTATGCTTTATAAATGTACTTCAAAACTATGCTATTTGATTTAATCACTTAATGCAAAGACAGCTGCATACTATATTTGCCTTAACTGCAGTTATATGGGTTATCTGCCAATCTGTTAATTATAGTATTTTGAAAGACTTCAGGAAAAAAACAGTAATTATACAGATTGGGGGTGGGGAGAGGAACATTTTTGAAGCCTAAATTCAGACATTCATTCCCAGCTAACACAAACTTGCTGAAGATTTAGAAAACCTGTTAGGAAAGTGGGAGTAGATGAGATAGTTTTCCTTTGAAAGGGACTTCTGTGTGTGTTCTCACTCTGCCTCAGTGACCGTGGGAGCTGCTGGGGAGATGGAGTGGAGCATTGTTCCAACAGGACAGAGTTCCAGCTCCTCTCTAAGGTCTTTCAGCAACTGCTCAGTTCCTTAAAATTAAAAGGGGAGGAAGTGAGGACGAGAAGGTTCAAACATGCCCTTGACTTTCTTATACTTTCCCATAACCTGCTTGATCCCTGAGCCTTCTGTACCTAAGTTTTCTCTGCTAAACATTTGCGGTAATGATTAAGCAGATTTAATTAATACTATATCAGGGAAGGAGAATATTTTAAGCTTAGTCTGACAGCTTCCTTTTCTTGCCAAGGACAAAATGCCACAAACTTGTAGGAAAAGCCTGGCGCATTTCCCCTATCCCCTGGGAATATTCATGTTCAATGAATTTCATTGTCATTTTGATTTCCTGTCTGTGGGCAGTACCAGGATAAAAGGGTTGAATGAGATTCAAGCTGTAAATCAAAGAATTCTGGAAAGAACATTACAGACTATCTGGTCCTAGTCTCTCGTTTGACAGGTGAAGAAACTGAGAACCCAAATTCTAAACTGATTTGCCTTCCCAAGCTAGTTAAGGAAAAGTAGGGACTTTGACCAGGGGCCCTTTTGCATTGGCTTGAGCCTTTTCACACACATCACACTGCCTGTGAAAGCTACAAAGAGAGAGGAAATAAACAGAGAGCAAAATTTATCTTTCGGTGCTAGTTCAACACTGACTGGCTGCAGCTGCCTCTAGGCAAAATGAGAAGCCAGTAATAATAACAAGAATAGGTATCCCCATTGACTTCCCTGGCCTCCACATTCCTAGCAGCCAGCGCCGTGCACATTGAGAACGGTGCCCGGGGTTGAGCATCACAGCTGCCTACTGTGTGTCAGGCACGGGATTAAGTACTTTTCCAACATCATCTCAAGTAAAGCTTCTAGGAACCTATGATGCAAACATCGTTTCATGCATTTTGCAGAGAGGGAAACTAGCTTCCAGAGGTTGAATGATTTCACACAATCAAGGAAGAGAAAGGCATCAAAGCTTAGCACTACAGAAAAATCACCAAACTACAAAGGCAGACAACAAGAAAGAAAGAAAGGAAGGATCTCACCACAGCAACCACAAAGCAAAAAATCACAGCACATACAGAGGTTGAATAATTTGCTTAAAGTCACACAGTTAATTTCTAACAGAGTCCCATATTCAGACTTGGACTTACAAAATCAGAAGGTGTTGCCTTCCCAAGAAAATACATTGGCTTTCTCCTTCCAAAACTAACGAAAATATTTCTTCCAGTTTTCCGAGGCCCTATTATTGAGTCTGTTCAGTACTGTCCTGTGGCTCATTACTCCTAGGCTATCCTCTGTACGGCAATTCATCTGATGAATATCTCATCCTCACAGCCGGGCTCTACGCAATGTCCAACAAACCTCAGCTGAGGAGCTGATAGGTGCCCAGGCCAGCTCATCAAAGCAGCCATGCAGGGGGGCAGGGGCCGCCTCCTTCTTCGCGGGAAGCATCCATTTCCAGCGTATCCTGGTTATGCTGATATGCATGTGCCCATCTGACCTGGAGGAGTAATTAACTTCTAACTTCTTGTGTTAGGCAGAAAGAGAGGATAATGCCAAGGCTGGCAAGTGGAGGAAGAATTAGAGGGGCAGGATTGGCTTTTGGTACTTCTGAAATAATACTTCAGTGGCTGTTGTACCTAATCTATGAGTTGGGAGAGACATACATCTTCAGCAGTCCCTAGTATTTCCATTTTTTTCAGGCTATTTAGACCAAAATTAGGACAGTGGCAATCTCTCTGAGCCTTTGTATCTCTGTTTTGGGCCCTTTTATATAACAAAGGCAAGTGTTTTATTAAATTTTTTAAATGCATGGCTATAGGACCACAATTTTTGGATGTTTTGTGGCAACATTATTCATCAACATTCTTTGGTTCCTATCTGTTTTCTCTGTTCCTTTTCTGACTTTTTGTAATATGTCTAATTTTTAAAAATTATTAGTCATCTTTGAATAAAGCAAGTTCATCCTCTATCAGTTAATTAAAGAAAGTTCATGCAGTGGAGGCCAGTATTCTAAGACAGAAGTTCTTTTTGGTTTGTGCTGAAATGCTTTATGGCAAAGGGCTAAGTGATTTGTGTGTGTGTGTGTGTGTGTGTGTGTGTGTGTTTCTTTATGGTATAAAATAGCTTTCAGGGAAGATCCATCACTATCCCAATTGCCCACTTCTGTTGTTCAAAAGAAAGCATTACTCCTAGGAAGTATGTCAATTCTGGGGATTTCCAGCTGTTTAGTTTCTCAGCCCCACATAGAATATCTAGGTGTCTCTTGGCATCCTCTTATAACCAGTACTGCATTTGGCAATCCTTTCTTAGATACTGTGATTTAGAATTTTTTTAAAAGATCTCCTACTGTCATCAAAGATAAAATCTGTGTATTCCTGCCATTGTCCATGCTCCTTTGGAGTGATTTCTATAATAAGGGAGGAAAACTAACTTTATTCTATCATGTAACAATTGAAAGCCCCCTTTATATAGATCATTTGTGTTTTTCTTATTTATATTTTATTTCATTTCTAAAAGTCTACTAAGTGTTATTATTTTTTTTTTTTTTGAGACAGAGTCTCACTCTGTTGCCCTGGCTAGAGTGAGTGCCGTGGCATCAGCCTAGCTCACAGAAACCTCAAACTCCTGGGCTCAAGCGATCCTACTGCCTCAGCCTCCCAAGTAGCTGGGACTACAGGCATGTGCCACCATGCCCGGCTAATTTTTTCTGTATATATTTTTAGCTGTCCAATTAATTTCTTTCTATTTTTTTGGTAGAGACGGTGTCTCATTCTTGCTCAGGCTGGTCTCGAACTCTTGAGCTCATAACGATCCACCCGCCTTGGCCTCCCAGAGTGCTAGGATTACAGGCGTGAGCCACCACGCCCGGCCCATACTAAGTGTTATTTTTAAAAATAGAGAAAAAAATAGGACCCATTGAAATATAGACAACAGATCTTTGACACACACACACAAAAAAACAAATGTAATTCAAAGAACAAGGATGTTTTTTAAACAAATGGGACTGAAACAATTAGACATTCATATGGAAAAATGTGGATCTAGACACAGACCTTACATCTTTCACAAAAAATAACTCAAAATGGATTATAATCCTAAATATAAAATGCAAAACTATAAAACTTGTAGAAGATAATACAGGTAAAAATCTAGGTGACCTTAGTTTGGGCAATAAGCTTTTAGACATGGCACTAAAAATATAAGAAAATCCAAGAAAAAATGTTAAGATGGACCATATTAAAATTAAAAACTTCTTCTCTGTGGAAGACACTGTTAAGAAAAAGTCGTTAGGAAAAAACAAGACACAGACTAGGAGAAAATATCTGCAAAAGATGTATCTGATAAAAGACATATCCAAAACACACAAAGAACACTTAAAACTCAGCAATAAAAAACAAACAATCCAATTTAAAAATGGACAAAAGATCTGAACAGACATCTCACCAAAGGAGATATACATACGGCAAAAGAGCATGTGAAAATACTTTCAAAATCACATGTTATTAGGGAAATTGTAAATTAAAACATCAATGAAATACAACTATACACCTATCAGAATGGCTAAAAATCCACAACACTGATGACACTGAATGCTGGCAAGATGCTAAGAAACAAGAGCTCTCATCCATTACTGGTGGAAATGCAAAATATTATTACCACTTTGGAAGAAAGTTTGGAAGTTCCTTACAAAAGTAAACATACTCTTACCACGTGATCCATCATTCACACTTCTAGATGTTTACTCAATTGGATTTTCACACAAAAACCTGTACACAACTATTTAGCAGCTATATTCATATTCATGCAATACTGGAAGCAACCAAGATATCCCTCAATAGCTGAATGGATAAACAAACTGTGGTACATCTTGACTGAACTATGAAACCACCAAAAACCTAGAGGAAACTTGAATGCCTACTGTTAAGTGAAAGAAGCCAATCTGAAAAGGCCAGATACTATGAGTCCCATTATATGCCATTCTAGAAAAGACAAAGCTATAGAAACAGTAAAAAGATTACTAGTTGCCAGGAGGAGGGGGGAGAGACGAATAGGTGAAGTATGGGGGATGTTTAGGGGGATGGCACTATTATTTATGATGCTATAATGTGGATAAATGGCATTATGCTTTTGTCAAAGCCTATGGAACTGTCCAACATAAAAAGTGAAGCTTAAGGTAAACTATGGCCTTTGGTTAATAATAATGTATCAATATTGATTTATTAATTAAAACAATGCATAATACAAGATATTAATAATAGGAAAAACTCTGTGTGAGTCAAGAAGAGGCATATATGGAAACTCTACTATCTACTCAAATAAAAATAATTTTTAAATGTCACATTTATTGTGAGATGCTAAAGTTTCAGGCGATGTTATCATTCATAAAATTCTTTGGAAACTCCTTTTCAGACCACCTTCAGAGGCTGTCATGCATCTTTCTAAAACATCTTCAGTGCTAGCAAGCATTATTTTTCTGAAATAATAAAAAAAATTAAGAGGTAACATAAGTAAAGACTTTTGTTTATAAATGTAGGAAATATAATTTTAGTTTTAAAAAAATTAAAATTATTTATGACATAATCTATCCATGAAGGATGGATTCTAAAAAGGTTATGAGTAATGACAATATTATTAGTATATTGCATAGTTTCCCAAGCAAACTGTTGTGGAATATTGTCTTCATGGAGATGTTCAAATACTGATTATAATAAAATCTGTCAGAAATATTAATGAGTTTTTTTATGCATATACCTAAGAAGGGATACAGAAGAAAAGAATGGAAAAGAGAGATAAAAGATCAAGAATCAGGGACTTCAACAAGAGGAGATACGGTGTCAAGAGAAGAAAAGTGGGAGGCAAGCGTGGAAGTAAAGCAAAGGGAAGTAACACTTGTTTATTTATGGGGCATTTTATGCCTGGTGAAATAATACAATTTTCAGCTTAAAACTAACTTTACAATATGCATTCTAACATTATTTCCTTAAAAACTACAAATAATGCTCTGCTAACTACAGGAAAATAAATTCCGTGTATAAAATAATTTAGGGGTGATCCTGCCCACTGTTAGGATGCCCTGAGGGCCAAACACATATCCTTTGTTCATAAAAACTTCCCTTTCTCATAGACTCTGCTCACGTAGAACCACACCTTCCATGCTTTAGGTTGCCCTAGAGTGTCTCCTAAGTCTTCTTACACAAAGACTTCAGACAAATGATTTAGAAATGGATTAATCAAATAAAGGGTGTTACCCAGTACATGCCTATGGCTGTATGAAACACAAGCTAGGACAGAGTTTAGAATGCAGCCCTTGTCTGAATAGCTTAGCCTCTCTTTGCCCAGAAATAGTAGAGAGAATGTCATTGAGAAGAACACTCCTTTTTGAAGAAAGAGAATTCAGCTATGGAAGCCTGTATCATGTGTTGTGCTGCTTGGGGTCTGGAGAAAGTTCCCTAACATAGCTGAATCCCACTGGATTCTTGTGGCTGTGATGAATATCAGTAATTTTAAGTTCTCTACAAACTACAGAGACCAAGGTATACTAGTGACACTTTCACTCATTAGGCATTACCTGCTTTTTAAAAATTTTTCCACCTTATTTTCTCATCTAGATAGTAAATTTCTTAAAGTAAGGAAGTGGTATGTCTTATTGTTTTTTTTTTTTTTATTTCAGCATATTATGGGGGTACAGATGTTTAGGTTACGTATGTTGCCCTTGCCCCCCCCCAAGTCCAAGTTTCAAGAGTGTTCATCCCTTGGATGGTGCACATTGCACTCTTTGCATATGCATATACCCGTCCCCTCCTCCCCCCT
>NW_012155840.1:775075-778028 GCF_000956105.1 Propithecus coquereli
TTTTCTTGAATGTATTATTCTTATCTTATATTCATTTCAAACCTATATCTTAAAATAAACATAAATTTCTTCCTCTTTTTATTTTCTCCAAGAGTATCACAAATCTTCTCACATTGATGTCATACGCTATTTACTGTACACTTTAGATACATGTTCAGCTATGGCTGTTATAATACATAATTATGTGAAATTTTTTAAAATATCTATATACTCTGAATGAACACCTAGGTGTACTTTTTTATTTTCAGTATTGATTCATATTTTGACTCATGTGCGAATGTATCTGAAAATAAAACATGAAATTTGACAAAGACATAAGACAGTCTTTTTATAGAACCATTGCGCCTCCACAACACAACTCATACATAAATTTTTAAAAATTAAATCCTAGTTTTAGGCTTTCACTTCTATCCATGTTGAAGTAACTTGGTTCTAGACTTGTCTCCTATTGCTAAAGAAAAAAAAAACATAAAACCAGACAAAACAAAAGAGAATGCAATTTTCAGAGAGTGGGCAACATAGTGTAGGACTATGATCCAGGAGAAAAAAGAAAGATTCAATTGATTCCCACATTCACCCTGATGACAATAACCTTGAAAGCTTTTTCTGGACTATAGAGCACAGTAGCAGAATCCAAGCAAAGCACAGACTACAAAAATCACAGTTTGGGGAGATTTAAACAGCTGGAATTTGCATGCAGATTATAGGAAGACAGGAACTATGCAGAAAATATCTCTGGAAATGTGAATAGGAGTCCTTTTGAGCCTGTTCTTGAATATTAAATGGCATGTACATAGAATAAAACTCCACGAGGCAAAGAGCCACAGGAGCCCTGTAAAATGAAGAGTCCCCAGAGCTCACCCAGAGCCAGGAGACAATGTTACAGTTACCAGAGTGTCGAGTCCTTGTAGGTATTCAATATTGATCCTAAAAAGAGTGTGCCTTAGTAATAGCATTAAACCAACTGTAGAGTGGGAATGCTACTTTCAATCACCCTTAATAATGCTTAAAAGCAAGACTCTAAAATATCAACCTGATGTGTAAATTATTATACTTAAGAACCCGCCAGAACCAAGTTTACAACTTTTTAAAGAAAGAAAACAAAATCAAATATTTACCTATGTGTAAAAATTATCTACATCAAATTTTTAGAGATGGAAACCACAATGTTGAGATGTCAAGCATACAATCAAATTACTAAACATGTAATGACACAAGACAATTACCCATTATCCAGGAGGAAAAGAAAAGTAGTCATTAGAAATAGATACAGAAATGAAAATTACTGTGGAATTAGCAAAGAATTTAAATGAATTATTATATATCCACTCAAGAATTTTTTAAAAATGTAATACCATAAAAAAGAAATATGAGATATAAAATTATTATTTGTAGAACTAAAAAAAATAATACCTGATATAAAAAAATTCACTGGACATGATTAATAACTTACACTGCAGAAGAAAAGACCACTAAAATTAAGGACATATAACAGAAACTGAACAAACTAAAGCACAGAGAAAATATATAAAAAATGAACAGACTCAATGACCTAAGGGATAACATTAAGTGATCTAATGTACATACAATTGGGGTTCCAGAAAAAAAGAGGAATGACAAAAATATTTCACTAATAATTTCCAGTTTTCTCTAAATATGATGAAATCTATAAACTTAACTCATACCACACAGTATAAAGCCAAAGAAAACTACATCAAGGCAAACCATAATCTACTTACAGAAACAGAGTCTTGAAATTCTTAAACACAGAGAAAAAAATGGACAGACACACTATGTATCAGGCAATAAAGAATATTTTCAGACTTCTTGATAGAAATTATGCAATTCAATTATATTAGTTCATTAGAGCTGCTATAACAAAGTATGCATATACCTAAGAAGGGATACAGAAGAAAAGAATGGAAAAGAGAGATAAAAGGTCAAGAATCAGGGACTTCAACAAGAGGAGATACGGTGTCAAGAGAAGAAAAGTGGGAGGCAAGCGTGGAAGTAAAGCAAAGGGAAGTAACACTTGTTTATTTATGGGGCATTTTATGCCTGGTGAAATAATACAATTTTCAGCTTAAAACTAACTTTACAATATGCATTCTAACATTATTTCCTTAAAAACTACAAATAATGCTCTGCTAACTACAGGAAAATAAATTCCGTGTATAAAATAATTTAGGGGTGATCCTGCCCACTGTTAGGATGCCCTGAGGGCCAAACACATATCCTTTGTTCATAAAAACTTCCCTTTCTCATAGACTCTGCTCACGTAGAACCACACCTTCCATGCTTTAGGTTGCCCTAGAGTGTCTCCTAAGTCTTCTTACACAAAGACTTCAGACAAATGATTTAGAAATGGATTAATCAAATAAAGGGTGTTACCCAGTACATGCCTATGGCTGTATGAAACACAAGCTAGGACAGAGTTTAGAATGCAGCCCTTGTCTGAATAGCTTAGCCTCTCTTTGCCCAGAAATAGTAGAGAGAATGTCATTGAGAAGAACACTCCTTTTTGAAGAAAGAGAATTCAGCTATGGAAGCCTGTATCATGTGTTGTGCTGCTTGGGGTCTGGAGAAAGTTCCCTAACATAGCTGAATCCCACTGGATTCTTGTGGCTGTGATGAATATCAGTAATTTTAAGTTCTCTACAAACTACAGAGACCAAGGTATACTAGTGACACTTTCACTCATTAGGCATTACCTGCTTTTTAAAAATTTTTCCACCTTATTTTCTCATCTAGATAGTAAATTTCTTAAAGTAAGGAAGTGGTATGTCTTATTGTTTTTTTTTTTTTTATTTCAGCATATTATGGGGGTACAGATGTTTAGGTTACGTATGTTGCCCTTGCCCCCCCCCAAGTCCAAGTTTCAAGAGTGTTCATCCCTTGGATGGTGCACATTGCACTCTTTGCATATGCATATACCCGTCCCCTCCTCCCCCCT
>NW_012155840.1:778078-866895 GCF_000956105.1 Propithecus coquereli
ACACACACACACACACACACATAAAATGAGGAATTAGGAACCAAAGGAGCAAATAACGTAAATCCAAGTTCAAGGGCAGAAGATGAGACGACATGTCACAGCTCAAGCAGTGAGGCCAGATAAAAGGGGAGAATTCTCTTCCTCTGCCTTTTGTTCTAATTAGGCTCTCAACAGATTGACTGATGTCCAACCACACTGGGGAGGGCAATCTACATTACTGAGTCCATCAATTCAAATGCTAATGTCATCAAAAAAACCCTCACAGACACACCCAGAAATAGTATTTAATCTGGGCACCCTGTGTCCTACTCAAGTTGACACATAAAATTAACCATCACAGTCACCTTTTTCAAGTATCCTCACATGGTCTTCTTTCTGTGTCTGTATTCTCTTCTGTACCCTTTTCTTATAAAGACAATGGTCATATAAGATTAGGACTCGCCCATATGACTTCACTTTACCTTAATTACCTCTTTAAAGTGCTTATCTCCAAATACAGGTGTATTTTGATATACTGAGGGGTTAGAACTTCACCTTTATGAATTTGGGGGGGACACAATTCAGCCCGTAACACCAGATAACAATGAAATACCATTTTTTGAAATGATGAATGGAAATAAAAACTTTTAATTTCTATGTGTAAAACTAGTAAAAATATCATTAAAATATGAAAGGAAAAATAAAAGTGTTTGCATAGGAACAAAACCTAAGGGAATTCATTACCAACACACCTATACTACAAGAATTTCTTCAAGCGTAAAGAAAATAATACCAGATGGAAATTCACAGCCACAAAATTAAAGACCTTTGCTTCTGGCAAAGATAGAGTAACAGACCAGATTTCCCCTCCCACATGAAACAATAAAAAATAGACAAAATATATAAAACACAGATTTGCAAGACACTATACATAAAGTAACAAAGGGCAATGACCTTGAAAGATAGGAAACAAGTGAGGTGAGCCATATAATTTCTCCAACTTCCTGCTTTAAGAGAGTTTCCAGGCTGCAGTGTGAGAAGGGAAAACCCAAACAAGAGCACAATGGACTCCCTTAGTGGAGGAGATGGACGTGAGAGTCTAGATGGACCAACGTGGCTAGAATTGGCAGAATAGAGGACCTGAGAGGAGAGACATCTACACAGATAGAGAACTCCAAAATCTGCAAAGGTCCCCTCAAGTATTTAGCTGAGGACTGAACAGTGAGCAAGAAAACTACCTGAGATTGTGGAAAGAATCACCCAAAATAATTCAGGTAATAGTATCAGGACTTACTCAGTGACAGGAAGAGTTTCTATTCACACAAGCCATATGAAAACTCTCATGATTCCTGGGGCATTGGGTAAAGTACACACACACACAAAAAATTAGCTCTAGACTGAGCACTGTTCCCATACCACCAAGCAAATCCTGAAAAGCAAGACCTGACGGGATCAAACTATTTCCAAGCAACTTAACTGTGTCCAGGACAGAGTTCAATAACATTCATAGAAATATTTTTAAACATATATCTGGCACTTCACAAGATAAAATACCCAATGTCCAACATCCAACCAAAATTACCAGGCTTACCAAAAGGCAGGAAAACATAAGACATAATGAAGATATTAATCAATCAGGAGAAACAACTCAGAACTGACATAAAGAAGAGAGAATTTTAAAATATTAAAAGATTATTAATGAAGTGAGGGACAACTTCAAGCACTGAATCTCAGTGGTCCCCCCTGAAGGAGAGGAATGAGAGGGCAAATGAGAAGAAATATTTGAAATAATGGCCAAAACATTATTCGAATTTGATGAAAACTATAAACCTATAGATCCCCAAATCTCTAATGCAGGAAACATGAAAAATAAAATTGCTCAACATCAGTGGTAAAGAAAAAATCTTAGAAGCAGGGAGAGGAAAAAGACATATCAGGAACAAAAATAAAATTGATAGCAGATATCTCATCAGAAACCAGGCAAGTGACAAAATAGAGGAATAATATCTTTAAAGTACTGAAAGAAAAAAAAAAAATCTGCCAACCTAGATTTCTAGCTCAGCACAAACTTTTCAAAAATGAAGGCCAAATAAATATTTTTAAAGGTTTACAAACGTTGAAAGAATCGATTATAAGTAAACTGACATTACAAGAAATGTTAAAGGAAGTCCTTCAAATAGGAGACAAATGATACTAGATAAAAATATAAATCCACAAAAAAGAATGAAGAGTAATGGAAGTGATAACTACATGGGTAAATATATGATATTTATTTCTAATTATTTAAGTCATAGTTGACTGCCTAACAAAAATAGTAACAATGTACTGTGGAGTTTATAGCATATGCAAATTATATAACAATGTTAGCACAAAGGTCAGGAGGAGAGAAATAGAAGTATACTATTGTACAATTTTTTATACTAAAAGTAAAACGGTATAATATAATTTCAAAACAGAATATGACAAGTTAAAGATGAATACTCTAAATCACTAAAATAACAAAATAAAAAGTAATAGTGAATAAATAACAAGGTGACTGCTATGGTATGCATGTTTGTATGCCCCGAAAATTCATATTCATTTCCAATACAATAGTATTAAGAAGTGGGGCCTTTAGGAGGTGATTAGGTCATGAAGGTGGAGCTCTTGTGAATGGGATCAATGCTCTTATAAAAGAGACCTAAGGAAGTCTGCTCTTCCCCTATAGGAGTACACATAGATGCTATCTATGAAGCAGAGAACCCTCTCCAAACACTGAATTTGTTGACTCCTTTGTCTTAGACTTCCCAGTCTCCAGAGCTGTGAGAAATAAATTTCATTTCTGTTGTTTATAAATTACTCAGTCTAAGGTATTTTCTATAGCAACCCAAATGGACAAAGACAGAAAAAAACATAATTATAAGAAACATTTAGCTAATGCAAAAGGAGGCAAAAACAAGGAAAAAGGGAACAAAGACCAGAAGGGACAAATGGAAAAGCAATATAAAGCAAGATGATGCATTTAAAATTAACCATACAATAACAATACTAAATATAAATGTTTTAATAGTCCAATAAGAAAGAATGAATTGTCAGATTGGATATGAAAGTGAGACCCAACTATATGCTGCATACAAGAAATGTATTTTAAAAATACAGGTGCAAGTAGGTTAAAAGTAAAATATTGAAGAAAGACACAATGCTGGCACTAATTTAAAAATCTAGAGTGGCTATATTAATACAGACATAGTAGATTTCAGAGCAAAGAATATTACCAAAGATTAAGAGTTTCGTTTAATAATGACAAAAGGGTTATTCATAAGAGGACATAGCAATTTTAAATGTTCATGCACTAATAATACAGCTTCAAAACACATGAAGCAAAAACTAATAGAAATACAGAGGAAAAAATAGGCAAAGCCCCAGTTTCAGTAAGAGATTGCAATACCTTCCTTTTAACAGAACACGTAAACAAAACATCGGTTAGAATGAAGAGAAAACCACAGACTAGGAGGAAATTTATATAGATAAAAGATAATTTTATTTATATATAAAATAATATATACACACATATATAAAATATATATATATATATGCACACTCGACAATAAGAAAACAACTAAGCCAATTTTAGAAAATGGGCAAAAGAGATTTAGACAGATCCTTCACCCAAGAAGGTACACAAATAGTGAATAAACACATGAAAAGTTGCCCAATATCATTACTCATTAGGGGAATGCAAATTAAAACTGTAACATAAAACCATTGCACACCTATTAGAATGACTAAAATTAAAAAGACTGGTCATACCAAGTGTTGGTGAGAATATCAACAAACTGAAACCCTCATACTTAGATACGCTTTTCAAAAACATCAAATACTTTCCTTATGACCCAGCAATTCTACTCCTAGATTTTACCTAAGGGAAACAAAAGTGTTGTGCCAATACAAACACTTTTTTATGAGTCTTCTTAGTGTCTTTATTTATAATAGCTGAAAACAAAGCAAATGTCCATTATATAGGTATGAATAAATCAACTGTGGATATTCCAATGATGAAATGCTACTCAGGAATGAACTACTGAAACATAGAACAACACAAACGATCTCAAAAACGTGTTGAGCAAAAGAAGCCAATACAAAAAGAATAGTTTATGTGATTTCATCAGTATGCAATTCTAATAAAGAAAAACTAATCTGTAATAACAGGAAACAGATCAGTGGCTGCCTGTGACCAAAGTGGTGATTGGGGGAGGGGAACTTGACTGAAAAGGGACACAATTGAGCTTTCGGAGATACTGAAAGTGACTAGTGTATACATTTGTCAACATGTATTAAAATTGACAGTTCAGTCTGGTACATTTTATTGAATATAAATTGTGCCTTATTCAAGGTGATGTTTAAAAAATCTTCTCTATAGTCGGCTGACTTCACAAAACATCCTGCCCACAACATCCTTTCAATAGTGAGAACTACATAATTTTCTATATTTACTGTAGCTCAGATTTGTCCTCTATTTCAAAAAAAGAGATTTAATGGTCATCAAAGGAAGAAAAAGGAAGAAAGAAAAAAAAAACCTTCTGAAGATGTGCCAGCTTGCTTCCAAAACAATCATTTATATAACTGAGATGAAATTGTAGCAGCCCGCGTTTTCAGCTGAAGCAGATAAAGATCTGGGTTGCTGAAACTTGTTTTGCTGCTCCCTAAATAGCTGCAGTATCATTGACACCTATTAGGCATGAATCAGGGTACAACCTTCTTGCTTAAAGCCCTCAGCAGAACAGTTGCACTCAAACCCATAGTGAAGTGATTAAGGTCAGTGTAGTATTTGGAGGTGCAAAGGCTTCTGGGGGGTTCGTGCAATTGTTACCATTTAGTAACAGTGACCCTTTAACTTGACTTGTGCTTTCAAATTCTGAATTAGTCCAGTTTATACCACTTGTTCCCCCCTTGGGATGCAACTACAACTACAGTTTTGGCAAAAACAAGAGCGGATACCAATTCAAAAGATGCGGCTTTGATTCTCACTCTGCCTCTTTTTATACTCTGTGCCCTTGCACCAAGTACTTAATGAAATTATTTTTATTTTCCTCATCTGTAAAATGGTGTTGCTCCCATCATGTAAGTGTTTTGAGTACTTAGTTTCATAATGTACATGAGAGAATCCAGTCGTTGTAAGCCCTGAGTAAATAACGGTTGAACAAGAAATCAGAGCCTTATGCAAAAAACTAACCTGTTGGAGGCCACCCAGAAACAACACTACAAGCAGCAGAGGATGGCTGAAGTATGACACCTATGACAATATTGCACAGTAGGAGAGGATTGATTGGCTATTATTCCCAGGGCAGTCTGTCCCTCAAATCCAACAGAGGAAATCTTGGCAAAGCAGTATAAGGTGGAATGTTAGTTGAACTGGATTAAACTTCAGGTTAACTAAGGTCATCCTCTTTCCAGTTTAACATTACCAAGTATCTCTTTTAAGCCTAACCTTACCCGTAGAGGATAAAAGGACCCCCTCACAGACCTCCTACCCACCTGCCTCAAAAAAAACCAACTTCCTCAGTAAAGTTGCCAAATGAAAATATCTTATTCAAATTGGGCAATGTTCATAAGATAAACAGGATTCTGATAGGTTTCCATTTCTGGAAAAGTCACTTTACTAATAATGCAAGTCTTCATACCTGAAATGCCAGTGACTGCTTTAAGGTCTAAAGATTTCTCTTCTGTTCTAAGGAGACGAAGGTAACATAATTGAGGTTGGCTTCAAGCGCCAAAGTATTTTTTAAGGAAGAATTATCAGAATCCACTATGGCTGTCTCCCAAATAGTCTTTTTTTAAAGCATTATTACTGGATTGCTTTGATATGAGTACAGTACACTCTCTCCTCAAGATTATATCCTTGTAGTTCCCTAAGAAGGGTCAATGTAAATCGAACCATTGCATGAGTAATAGCAGACTTACTCATCCAGGAGCAAGTCGAACTGAGTCAGAACCATTTTTGCCTAAAAAAATTCCTATTGCAAAGCCTTTCAGGAAGCTGCTTGTCAAGTCCTAGGCCAGAATTAAATCCCTTGCAAATCTCCAAAGTGAATTTGTGGAGGAGGAACAGAGTATCAAAACTATTTGTGGAAGTTACAAAAGAAAATTTTGGTGATAACATACAGAGATTTGCAGAAAAGCCATCACCTAAGCTGGTGCAGTTTGCTTACAATAGTCTCAAAGTTTGTTTAAAAATTTCCCACCGAAAGAATTCAGTTCACTGTACAGGCATACTTTGTTTTATTATCCTTTGTTTTATTGCACTTTGCAATAGTGCATGTTTACAAATTGAAGGTTTGTGACAACCCTGTATCTATTGTCACCATTTTTCCAATAACGGGTGCTCACTTCATGTCTATGTGTCACATTTTGGTAATTCCCTCAATATTTCAAATTTTTAAAATATTATTGTATCTATTTTGGTGATCTGTGATCAGTGATTTTTGATGTTACTGTTGTACTTGTTTGGGGGCACCACAAAGTGTGCCCATATAACACGGCAAGCTTAATCAATAAATGTGTGTGTTCTGACTGCTCCACTGACCAGCCATTCCCCTGCCTCTCTCCCTCTCCTGGGACACACTAATATTGAAATTAGGCCAGTTAATAACCTACAATGTCCTTTAAGACTTCAAGTGAAGAGCTACACATCTCTCACTTTAAATCAAAAGCTAGCTGGGTATAGCAGTGCATGCTTGTTGTAGTCACTACTACTTCAGAAGCTGAGGCAGAAGGATCACTTGAGGCCAGGAGTTCCAGGCTGCACACTGCACCTGTGAATAGCCACTGTACTCCAGCCTGGGCTACAGAGTGAAACCCTGACTCTAAAATAAAAGTAAAAACAAAAACAAAAATAAATTTTAAGAAATCAAAAGCTAGAAATGATTAAACTTAGCGAGTGAGGCATATCGAAACCTGAGATAGGCCAAAAGGTAAGCCTCTTGTGCCAAACAGCTAGCAAAGTTGTGAAAGCAAAGACAGAGTTCTTGAAGGAAATTAAAGTGCTACTCCAGCGAACGCACGAATGATTAGAAAGTGAAACAGCCTTATCGCCGACATGGAGAAAGTGGTAGTGGTCTGGATAGAAGATCAAACCAGCCACAATATTCCTTAAGCCAAAGTCCAACCTCAGCAAGGCAGCCCTAACTCTCTTCAATTCTATGAAGGCTGAGAGAGGTGAGGAAGCTACAAAAGAAAAGTTCGAAGCTAGCAGAGGTTAGCAGAAGCCATCTCCACAACATAAAATTACAAAGTGAAGCAGCAAGTGCTGATGCAGAAGCTGCAGCAAGTTATCCAGAAGATTTAGCTAAGAGAATTGAAGAAGGTGGCTATGCTAAACAAAAGATTTTCAATGTAGATGAAACAGTCTTCTGTTGGAGAGTGATACCATCTAGGACTTTCATAGCTAGAGAGGAGAAGTCAACGCCTGGCTTCAAAGCTTCAAAGGACAGGCTGACTCTCTTGTTAAGGGCTAATGCAGCTGGTGACTTGAAGTTGAAGTCAACGCTCGGTTGCCATTCCAAAAATCTTAGGGCCCTTAAGGATTATGTTAAATCTACTCTGCCTGTGCTCTGTCAATGGAAAAACAAAGCCTGGATGACAGCACATCTGTTTACTCTATGATTTACTGAATATTTTAAACCTGCTATTGAGACCTACTGTTAAAAAAAAAAAAGATTCCTTTGAAAGTATTATTACTACTACTCATTGACAATGTACCTGATCACCCAAGATCTCTGATGGAGGTGTACAAAAAGATTAACGACGTTTTCATGCCTTCTAACACAACATCGATTTTGAAGCCCATGTATCAAGGAGTAATTTGACTTTGAAGTCTTATTATTGAAAAAATATATTTGTGAGGCTATTATAGCTGACATAGATAGTGATTCCTCTGATGGATCTGAGCAAGGTAAATTAAAAATCTGGAAAGGACTCATTATTTTAGATGCCGTTAAGGACATTAGTGATTCACGGAAGGAGGTCAAAATATCAGCATTAACAGAAGTTTAGAAGAAGTTGGTTCCAACCCTCATGGATGACTTTGAGGGGTTCAAGTCTTCAGTGGAGAAAGTAACTGTAGATGTGGCGGAAAAAGCAAGAGAAGTAGAAGTAGAAGTGGAACCCGAAGAGGGGACTGAATTGTTGCAATTTCATGATAAAACTTGAATGTATGAGGAATTGCTTCTTAGACTTGAGCAAAGAAGTGGTTTCTTGAGATGGAATCTCCTCTTGGTGAAGATGCTCTGAATATTGCTGAAATGATAACAAAGAATTTAGAATATTCTATCAACTTAGTTGATAAAGCAGTGGCAGTGTTTGACAGGATTAACTCCAATTTCTAAACAAGTTCTACTGTGGGTAAAATGCTACCAAACTGCATCACATGCTACAGAGAAATATTTCTTGTAAGGCAGAGTCCATGGGCAAGGCAAACTTCATTGCTGTCTTATTTTAAGAAATTGTCACAGCCATCCCAGCCTTCAGCAACCACCACCCTGATCAGTCAGCAGCCATCAACATCAAGGCAAGACCCTCCACCACCAAAAAGATTAGTATTTGCTGAAGATTCAGATGATCATTAGCAGTTTTTTTTTTTAGCAATAAAGTATTTTTTAATTAAGGCATGTACATTGTTATTTTAGACACAATGCTATTGCACAGTTAATAGACTATTGTACACTGTAAAGGTAACTTTTATATGCACTGGGAAACCAGAACATTTGTGTGAATTGCTTTATTGAGACACTCCCTTTATTGTGGTGGTATAGAACAGAACCTGCAATAGCTCCAAGGTAAACCTGAAATTGTTAGAAAATAAGTATGTGTCATGCAGCACTTTTTTGAGGAGCATGGAGACTTTATCAAAATTAACCAAATAGCTTAAGAGTGCTAAAACTAACTTATCTTAGAGTTAGCATAATAAACCTTTATTAACTTAGAAACTTTTAGCTCCTACCAGGCAGAGATAAGTGTATCTAGCATAGTTTTGGAAATTTAGATATGCTCAATAGATGTTAATTTTTGTTGAACAAATTGAGTACCTACTCTATGCTCGGCACTGTTCTTGGGCATAAATAGTTATTCAAAAATATAGGTTGACGTCTGACCATGTCTAATTGAGTATTCTAAGGAAATCTCAATGTAAGCCTTCATGTTTCTTAGCATTCCTTAGCATGTCTTAGTATTTCTATAGCATCCCATTCTTTTTTTTTTAACAAGTTGAATGTATTTGCATTTATTCTGTTCAGATTGAATACATAATTTTAATGTGTTCAAATTTATTAATGGACATAAAAGAACTGAAACAATGGACAGCTATACCATATCATGATTATTTAAACGTTATAAAATTCAAAAGAATGCCACATTCCAACAAAAAACATTTTGTACGAAGTTGATATACTATTGCTAAAATTATGCCACACATCCGTGGAAGATTAATGGCTTTTTTAGTAGACACTATTGTGAAAACTGGCTCATTATATGGTAAAGAGTATAACAAAGGTCTCACAAAGGTGCATTTAAATAGTTTAAAAGTGATGTTCAATGTTTAGCAACTAGTATAGCCTGGCATCAACCAAACAGAACAAGTGTTTGACCACTCAGAGCAGACGCAGCAGCTAATGCACCACCCCAGGGGGCACTAGCTGGACTTCAGCTCTTCTTAGTGGCCTCCATATGGAAGGAAAAACTAATGAGCTAACAGAAGAAAATGCAAAGTCAAAGTACCTTAACAACTTTTAAATAAGAAATCAAACAGCAACAAACTTTATGACAAAATAGTTACATCATCTACATTAAAGTTAAGAATTTCTGTTTGGTGAAGGACAGCCCCAGATACACAAACAAATTTCCATTCCAAGAGTTACCTGCAATTCCCCAGGAATATATGAGCAATGCCTGAGAATAAACCAAAAATGACAGGAAGCCCCCAGGAGAAAACAAGCAGGTCACAGAAAGAGAAACCAGAAACACTGACAGGTGAAAAAACTCCACAAATTAATGGTGATCAGATGAATGTACATTACAGCACAGTGCCCTTTATACCCATCAGACTGGCAAAAGTTAGAAAGCTGGACAATGTCAAGTGCCAGTGAGAAAATTAGGAGAAAGAGGAAGCCCTAAGTGGGTCAATCACTATTCTAAAGAAAAATTTGGAAAACCATAGAGAAATTAACCTACATGGCCTGTAATCCCATCCTGGGAATGTATGCTAGAGAATTTTTCACACAATCACGGATAAAAGAATGTTTATCATGGCCTTGTATGCGGTGCCAAGGAGTTGGATCACTGATAGAGCTGAAGCAGAAACTAGAAAAATGACTTTACTTTTATCAGTGAAGTAATACAACATAACCTTTCTTTATTGAATGAAACATAAGCACTCACAAAATCCATTTAAACTTACGTCAAGGAAAAATTTCAACCAAATCTTTCATTTTACCACAAATGAAAACTTTAGTTAGAGGACAGAAAGGAAAAGGAAACCAGAAAAAAAAATATATTTAAAAAGGTCATTTTTCTCTTCTAATTTCCAGCAATGACACACAATACCCATTATCAACAAAAAACCAGGCTTCTAAGTGTCAAGTACTTCACGTGGCTATTATTTCACACGCCTCATATAGAATTTTTTGTTCTGAACACAAAAACCTGGTTTTTCACTTTTATATTTTCCCACCTTAAGTTGGATTTTTCACAAATGGGGGCTTTTCTTAAAAATTGACCTAAGACTATGACCTAAGACAATGGATTTAGTGTTTGATTTTAGTTTTTGCAATAACTACATAAGCCTGTTACTATACCCTTCTTTTTTGCCTGAAGCATTCACTTTAAAGAACAGCTAATTTTCATAGAAACAAAAGAATAGAATCACACTCTCGAATATGGAAAGGGGTGTACCTTACTTTCTACTTTTGTACCAGTTTCTGAGAAAACGTAATGTTGTAATACTTCAGAAATGAAAAAGAGCCCCTTGTCTGAAAAGTCCTTTTAGCCATTCAGAAGGAATAAGGACAGGCTGGGGACAGACTGGGGGAGGGGGGGGGGGGCTTTGTTCTGTAGAACAAAGTAGCATGGACTCTACTGCCCTCTAGTGGTTCGATTCCAGAAAAAAATTAAACTGTTTCGTGGAGTTCATTTATTCTCTAGTGGATTTTTCCTTGGAGAATTAAATGGAAAGGTCCTTAACCAAGTGAAAATATTACCTTGAGTATCAGGAACAGCCAAATTTACTTCATCAGTCATAATTATCATTTTATCCTTTATTTATTCAGGTCATTAAGGAAAACACACCAAACACAGAATCAGCACTATGAAGACAGTGCTGGAAAAGCTATTTCCCCAAATAATTTAAAAGCAGAGTTTCATAACCCTATACACATTTCTTCCAATCCCTGCATTTCTTGTAAATACCTAACTTCCTTTTTACATCTTGAAAACTCCTGCAGTCTGAGAAAGCTGGCCCAGGGGTGTCACTGTTGCACTGTGTGTGCACCAACCGGCCTTGGCGGTGGAAACGTAAGCCGCCGATGCTACGGGGATGTGCCACATTTTTCATGTGGGTGTAAGCCTCTTTCATCTGTTACATGTATTTACTGTGTCTCTAAAAATTGCAGGCTAATCCTTAATTTTCTTTATTACTGAATTTTCCCTTTAAGTGGGATTTACAATTTTTTAGAAACACCAAAACATTTTAATGATGTTCACCACTAATCTAAAATTATCCATCTGTCATGTACTTCCATTTATTGAATGTGCTTAGTAGTCACTTGCACTCTAATTGATTATACAATGCATACATGCTTTTTATTTGTTTTGTTTTTATTTTATCTTTACATTTATTTTAAAAAGAAGTACCAAGCATGGTACAGGCAGTGCCGATGGAAAGGCTAAAGGACATTGTCCCCTCCATGAGGAAGCTCACAGTAGAACAGAAGACATGAGGTGGACAAATCAACAAAGAGGGTGAGTACATATACACATAAAGGAATGCGGTATCGGAGCAAATAGCATGAAGTCACCTCTTAAAAATCCTCCAAAACCTAGCAGTGTACAAAGTTCAGTTGTTACTGCGGATAAGACACTCACACTAGAGCGAAGCTAGAAAATTTTACCTAATTTTCTTCCTTACTAATTTTATAATTTTCGCCCTATATTTTAAAGTTCGTTCTCTTTATCTCCTAGCATAAATTTGCACATTAAAATGCTAGGTAGATAATTGGTTAAGTAGAAGTGCAGCTTTTTTTTTTATTATTATAAGTAATTTGGGGGCAAATCTAAACCAATGCAATAACAGGTTAAAAAAAAAAAAAAAAGCCACAACAGACACTATACCTGCCTACAATAGATAGTCATTCTCCACTTTCCTGAGGATGTATGTTTGTTGTAATCATTTAGTGACAAGAACAACAAATAAGTCTCCCAGGGCTACCAAGCCTAGAGCTGTCTGCAGGATCTACGAAAACACAGGCCCCATGTTTGTGGCTTTCTAGCCAAGAGTAACGTTTTCAACATTTCTGATAATCAGTTGGGTTAAGTGCCACCTGATATGTGATTTGTGATTTAAACTCAAAAGAATGAGAGCCTAATATTACTCCTCGAACATTTCTCATACTCCTTTTAAACTGAAGTTGGTCATCTACCTGTTCTTCAAAATATCCTTTCTTCCTAAAATAACCTTTTTAGCTTCACTCGAAATAAAGGTTGAGTAGTCATGAATTAGTCAGAGCTCACTGGAGGTCTCTGGTAACAGAGATATCGCTAAGTAACCAAATATAAGTGGAGGAAAGTGGGTGTATGTGCATGTCTGTATTTGTTTTCTATTTATAGCTACTTTTTCACTAGTGCAGAACAAATGCAACCATACAAGCTTTTTAAACTGCACAAAATATTAAATTATCACGGAATGGCTCTGTCTGGTAACCTGAGAGTATAATCACTATTATATAAACATAAACATTAATCAAGCTTGTGTAGGGAACTTGTGTCAATAGTAAACACAATAGTAATCAAAATATCATTTCTGTTTAGTCTTATTTCCATGTAGCTGTCTCAAGACTTAGTAGCTGGCATAATAATAAACCGATACAGGAATTTTCCAGATATTGCTATGAGGGGAGCAGATAAAACTTAATTCAGCTTCAAATCACATATATGATTTAAAAATCAGTGAACTTTAATACTTGCTGAGCAAGTTGTTCATCCACATTTTCCTCCTTGTCAAAGAAAGTGTTGAAGCTAAAAGATCTTTAAGGTAGCTTCCTGCTGGAAATTTGTATATATTCATGACCAGGAACTCTAATGGTTTAATGTCTGAACTTTGGGAGTATAGCTCAATAAATTAATGATGATAATCAGCTATTATTCATTCACCTCCTTTACCCCAACTTCAAATGTACAAGATTAATGCTTGGGTAATTTCCTTCAATTAAGCTAACCTGGTAAAATACTATTATTATAAATTATTTAACTACTGGATTCTTGAAAACACATCAGTTTCAAACACTCGTGTTGAATTAAAAGAATCACTTAATGTGAGAAAACCTGAGTTGTAGTCTCACTGTTACCATAGATTATTGATAACATTGAAGATGGCCCATCTATAAAATCAGAGAGTGAGATTAAATTCTTTCCTAATATTTTTAATATTATTGAAAGTCAAGAATTCCTAGGTCTGTTATTTAGTTATTTCATTTGGAATGATAGTATTTTTAACCCATAGTATATGATCAATGTTTTGATCAAATTTAACAAGCTAGAGAGATGATAGGTAATTGGTATTTAAAAATACACCCACACACAAGAATTTACCAAGACCAGCCAACTTAGAAACATATTTGACCATTTAAGGACTGGCTTGTACTCTGCACCCTAACCTTCCAATATCAACTAAATTATTTTGTTGTAACCTAGTGAATATGCCAAAAGCTGACCCAATATTTTCCTCTCCAGCTCCATGCTTCTTGCATATTGGACAATGCACAGAGGATTTTCTTTTCACCGCTCAAAACTCAATTAATTCCTCCAAAATAATGAAAATGTTCTCTTTGCCCTTTCTTGATTTTAACTTCTTTCCAATTTCTATAAGAACAAATACTGTATATCTTCCTTCCTGAAAAAGAAAAAAAAGCATGCATTATGATCTGGTACGTGATATATTTGTGATATTTTATGGGGTAAAAAGCTGAATAAGCCCCAGTCCTTCTGTCTTGAAGCTTGAAGTCTGTTGGGGAAGAGAATATATAGCAAAATAACTCTATCAGATCAAAGTTTGGTGTGGTAGAGGTGTGTTTCCCAAAAAATGTATTCCTTGGAACTTGAGTCTCTCTAGTTATTTTTGGTCCCCAGTGAACATTTACAATATATTGCTATATTTGACATTCTGATAAGTCTGTCAAAACAAATTTCTTTAACTGTGTTTAAACCAATGTTCCAACACTTTATTTTTGGAGTGTACTTTTTGGAGTGTACTTTTTGGAGAAGTACTTTTTAATAAGTAATATATAACATTTGAAAAATGCTGTGCCAAAGATAAAAATTTATGAGCACAAGAAAGATAAACTCTGATTAATAATAGGTACTATTTTTTGAGTGTTGCTTATATTCTAGGTTCTTTCTATGAGAAGGATTTTAACACATATTAGCTCATTAAACAGAAAACTTTGTGAAGAATAAGGGATTTGAGGTAGGCCTTAAAGGAGGAATAAACCAGGGACATGCTGAAGAAAAGGTTATTCCAGAAAAAGATAAGTTTAAATAAAAACATAAAGGACAGTCATGTACGGAAGTCATGTATGGAAAATGATAAAAAGAATGAAAGAGCTAGAGTTTCACTGAAACAAAAATGGGGAATTAGACTGAAAAATCTGAAGCCAAGTTGTAGATGACTCTAATAATAAGCAAAATATGGGCTCATTTTTCTATGCTGTGAGGAACCTAAGACAAATTTGAGCAAGGAGGAGCAATGACTGAGCAACTGGTCCAAGAGTTTTCTCAGTGATGTATGCAGCTCAAAGGAAATAGAAACCACTCATTTGGAAGTAACATTGGGATTCACAAAGAACTCGTACTTTTCATTTCTGAAGCATTTGAACATTCTCAACAGTTTTCTCCAAAATCTCCAAAGCGTTTTACTCATCATCCTGAAGCCTGGTTTTTCTCAAACCTAGCATGCAACACACACTAAGCACTAGTTTTTCTATCAGAATACAAAATTAATGATGTTTAATTGTTGCATTCAACTATAAACACTTAACTGATTTTGTGGATTAAATATTTGGGGGTGAGAGAACCCGTTTCACAAAGCGTCTTATAAAGCGCCAGAGAGGCAGAGCCAGTGAAGTGGAAGGGGACCCGTCCACTCAGGGAAGACGGGGACTCCTCTGCGAGCCAGGCAGTGGACAAGCACAAGTTATCACAGCAAGCTGCGCTCCCGATCCAGACAAAGAAACAGAAAGAGGAGGGGGACACTAAGATAAATTAGAGGTGCGTTTCATTCAAAGAGTGGATAGTCGACAACAATGACAATGCAGGGCAGGCCACACTTGAAAATGTAAAAACACGTCGTATCTGGGCACTAGGTGAGAGTTGGTGTTTTGGATATGTAGGGGAGGAACAGTACCTTCTACATTCTCACCTGGGTCCCCTGTAACGAAAGACAGATTGACAAGAGAAAAGCATACAGATTTATTTAACTTAAGTTCTGTGTGACACAGGAGCCTTCATAAGGACATGAAGACCTGAAGAAATGGCTAAACCTGAGTGTTTTTGTACAGGTTTGATGAACAAGCAGAGAATTATGGGAAACTGATGGGACAAAAAGAGGGCACAAGCTAAGAGTAGTAAACTGGGGGACACTTAGCAAGGCCTATTTGTTCATGATCCGCTCGGGGTCCCTCTGTCTTTGGAGATAAGGCTGCCCATTTCCTCTAGGTATAGGGAGGGCCCCAGGTCTTATGACTTGCTTCAGAAGGAAGTCAGAAAGTCTGTCCCACACTTGCTCTTTCTCAAATTCTTTCAGCTTAAAATATTCAGTATGCCAAGCTGCCATATTTTGGGGCAGCACATCCTGAACCCCGTCAGACAGATGTGCCATCCCTGGATGGGGAATTAACAAAGACAAGAAAATGACCAGAACAAGCAATCGGGAACAAGGACAAGGACAAGAACAACAAAAGGTTGAAGTGAAAGAGACGTGGAACATAAAAGAATCAAGGTAAGACTGGTAGCCAAGACAACCAGGATGGGAGAAACTCTTTCCCTCCTGTCTCTGCTCAAGGCACACCCTGAGAAACAGTGCCTTGGGGAGGAGAGGATTTACTGAACTGTCTTTCAGTTCAGGGGAGGAAAATCCCTCCCCTCAGTAAACCAGTCTGGATCCAGATAGACTAACCATTAGCCAAAGTACTGGTAAAATATGCTTTAAGTCCTTTCCTAAACCACCAGGCCCTCCTCCCATCCTCAATTATTCCCAAATAAAAGTTTGGAACATAAGCCACTGGGGAGTTGGAGACATCCTCTGTATGGGATTTAAATACTTGTGTGTGGGAAAGAGAAGCACCATGGTCCTTGCTACCCTGGCTTTAGAGAATTTCTCAGTGGATAACGGTGTGCCAGCTCCCCACCCCACCCAGGGTTAATGTTTTTCCTCCATGTCACCAAATCCATCCAAGTCGTCCAATGACCTTCCCCGCCACCCCCTGACACCTTAGTCGGGGGACCTACAAGAGACTAGCTCTGTGACGATGGTGGGTTATCCACAAGCAATGGAGTTGGCAGGGGCCAGAGTCAGGGCACTATGGGTCAGTGCAAAGGAGGTGGCAACTGGGGACTGTCGCTCAAGGTCATTTGGTACTTAGTCCCTTTCCCCTCAGCTCCTGGTCCTTACAGTGGAGGATTCTTTTCCCCCTTCCCACTTTAAGATCTTTCATTCCTTTCGTTCCTCCATTCCTTCTCCCTTGTCAGCCCTATTCTGATGTAATTTTAGGGAATGAAAACACTCTGGACTAGGCCTCCAAACATTTTCCTCTAACATTTTTGCCAGCAGCTGTTTTGAGACTTTGCTTATGTTTCAGTGTGGGCTGGGGAGAGGAAATATGACCCTTTGATTAAGAGAGAGAAAGAGAGAGAGAGAGAGAGAGAGAGAGAGAGAATGGATGGAAAGGACATGTATTAATATTTGCATCTCAAGTATATATAATCCTGCCACATGCCTGTGATCACTCCATACATACTCACATATGCCTGTCTCACCTTCCCTATTTACACATCTGCCCAAGCAGACAGAATTTTTTTTTTAATCTTTTGCTTGCTATCATTTATTTATATGCTGAATCCAGGTAATGGGATGACTTGGCAAGAAAAGTGGTCAGAGTTAGAGGTGAACTGTATTCCTTAGTGGGCTATTCTGTGCTTCCCTCCACGACAGGGAAGAAGTGTGTAGAGTTTCTGGTTCATCCAGCAGTCCTGGGTAAGCCTTACACACCTGGCAGGCAGGAGTGGCCATTCCTATTTGAATACAGAGGGAAGAAAAGGGGCAGCATATAATATGAGGGAAGTATTGAGCAATGAGCAGGGGAGGAAGTATAATTTTAAACACCTCTTTTGAATATGGGAGATTAGGACAAGACGGAAGTAAAAAGATTTTTAAGAATATTTAATGGGCATAACAAATAAGAGTTCATACATAAAATAAATATTTAGACTGCTTTTAGTTATATTTTTTGGTTGCCATACCGTGTTTCTTTGAATATGGCCCATTTATATTCAGGTTATATATAACTTATCATTTAACCATTGATCATACCTTTATGAAAACTAGCCATAGCTTTCAACTTTACCATATAAACAGGATATGTATGAGGGATTTGGAAAGGGCCCATAAGAAAACAAAAGTAACTGAAATCTGATGAATAAGCTATGAGTAGAAAAGGGTTAATCATCAAGAGTTTCATATTTAGCTATGGAAGAAGGAAGACTAGGGTATGGGGAAAATACGCTTCTTGGAACTCTCCAATTATGTAACTCCCATAGACTTTGGTTTCTTCCTTTGTCAAGAAGGGGTTGTGAACATCAACTCTAGATGAAATTAGAGAAATTCTGAGAATGAGCTATGGCCCACCAGCCTGCCTAGTAAAGCAAAGGGTTAGAACTCTGAGGGCTTCCCTGACTCTTCCTTCAGGTTTCCAAGGGGGAAACGGGCCGTCTGCTCATCTTAGCTGAGGTCATCCCTCTGGAGGAAATGCCATCCCTACCACTTCCTACTTGTTTTTACCCAAGCCTACACCCTTACACCCTTTCATTTCCAGTAACTTTGCTCTTATCTAGTTCTCTCAGAGAGGCAAGGAATCATTCCACAGTCCTGAACAAGAGTGAAGATAATCACAGACAAAAAGCACATTGGAATTGCGAGGGAACTGCTATAATGAGGGTGTGAGCAAAATATTCTGAACACAAATACCTCCACCTTTATACAGGGAGAGAGTAGTGTGGTGGGGGAAGGAGGGAGGTAAGGGAAGATACCACCAAGGATGCCTTTTTGCTACTGAACTTCTAATAAAATCATCTGTTTCTAGAAAACATTCACTGTCTAAAGTGATCCTGCAGGATACAGGTAAAAAAAATACTTCTCAGACTGAAGAGCACTCTGGTCGTCAACTCAGAAATAAAATTCATCACCTTGTGAGTTGTTTTTTTGTTGTACTTTATTTCGATTATGCCTCAAGCCAAATCTACATTAGAGAAATACTTGTGAGATTGGGCCAATTTACTTAATAACTTAATCCAGAAAACTAATTTCATCTGGAATATCTAGGTTTTGGCTTGCCTTCACTTCTCCATCTCATGCCATCTGTTACGATGCTTCCCAAGGGACTCTGGATGTTTCATAAAGGACAGAGGAAATACTCTTCTCCGTGCATGATACTGAACAGTACCATGGGATTGGACCGTGCTGGTTACCATTAATATTAACCTAAGGTAAAAGTCAAGGAGATAAACAAGGCCTCAGTGCTAATTTCTTGTGAAGATTTATTGTTTGTCCAATAGATGCTGTACCCAGTTTGGAAAGGGGGTTTGATCAAATAAGATATACATCACGTATTTTCTTTTTTATAATAAAGACTATATTGATTGAGAAGTAGTTCTAATTGATTGAGAAGAATTCAGGTTCTAGAAAGGTTAAAATCACATTGATGGCATTACTTAGATGCCACATCTTGGTAATATCTGCAGAAAAAAGCAGCAGTTGCTTTTTGACCTTCATACACTGGAGACCTTATACATTTTTTCCTACTTCCTCAGTGTGTGAAAAATATCCATAACTTACCACCATTCTCTTATTCACATTTTCCTGAACTCGATAGTTATAAAAAAATGTTTGGAAACAAGTAAAGGAGACAGAACATGCAAAGTAGCATTGGCCCTGATTTGCACTGTTTTTGGTTGCCTTTTCCTTATTTGTCCAAGTCTGTCCCAAAACGATTCTATCATTCGTTTATAGTCGTTAATTCACATTGTTTAGCAAACATTTATGAAGCTGAGTAATTGTATGCAGTATGTAAGATTTTATAAATTTTGCCTTTCATCCAAAAATTAGAATTATAAAACTGACCCTGCCCTTTTGTTTTCTACTGACTCTGAGGAAGTCCACATTTAACTTTCAAACTGAATGGCAGAAATCTTATCAAGATAGACTTGAGGCTAATGACCTTCCCCACTTCTCTCAACTGACTTCTTTCTTCTTCCTCCATCCCTTCCTTATTTCCTTTCTTCCCTCACCCTCCCTTCTCATTTCTGAGCAAAACTCTTGTGTAATATTGTTTCCAGTATAGTAACAGAGTTCATAATGTGGACAAAACAATATACTGCAACAATGTTATAAAATGAGTACGTCTAAGATACAACGATGATAGAAATGATGGGAAGTTTATGCTGGGGTGGGTGAAGGCTTGTCCTTTAATGGATCTATTGTGGATTCCAAAAAATTATATACCACCTCATACTTTTGGGAAATTGTAGGATATATATTCTTCATTAATATCATAGCAGTAGAAAGGTTTCATTTCTAGGGCTATAAAACAGGGAAATGACAGAATACAATATCTTGGTCAATCTGATAACTTTTAATCAAGATAGCTATAAATGTGTGGCTGAGCTAATCTATAATAACGACGACCAATGCTTTACAGTGCTTTAAAAACTTTCACATCCTTTACATATTTTACTTTCAAAACCCTGGGGGAAGATATTATCCCCATGAAGAAATAGGTTTAGAGAAACTAAATATCTGATTTGTACTCTAATTCCATTTTTCCCCCTTCGAGTTTGGAACATTTTCCACAATTCCATTCAAAATTTTTAGCAAATCAAGTTTCTTACCGCTCCAGTATTCAGAATCCCCATATATAAAGTTATATTAACTTTTTTCTAGGAAATTTTCTTTTTCATTTTAAAGTTAAAGAATAGGTAAGTATATCACATACAAAAAAAAAAAAAAAATGGTCCATGGCTCATAAAAGAGAACTTAGCAAAGATTTTCACACTTCAGAACTTCCCATCACAACTAGGACACGAACACATCTATCCATAAATGATCACTTTCACACAGGTGGCTATAAACATATATTCTTTTGGATCTCAATTCTTTAATGTTTAAAAGTGTTTCTTGGCTCTTGCTATCTTCCAATATTTGAACTGTATGATTTCTTTTATAAATATCCATAAAACATTTTACTAGCAAGTGGGGAATCAGACTGGCTTATAAACTTACCTCATCCAACGTGCAAACCCAGAAACTAGGCTTATGTGTACTAGTTGTCTGCTTTCCAGTTCAGAGAGGCACCACCCAAAGAAAAGCATGCTATGGTATCCCAAATAGAAGCTTCTGTTCTCCCAACCCTGACCTAAATTTTAAACAGGATGAACTTAGAGAGCCAGGTCTTCATAGACCATGAGGCTTATTTTATGGTCAAATGTGATCATCACTTGGCAGAGACCTTTTTAGAAAAAAGTTTCCTTTTCTTGACTGCTTAAAATAAAATAATTTTAAAAGTTAACCACTAGAAATACAAAATTCCACCTCACATTTCCCCAATGTATTTAGTATCAACCATTCAAGAAATAATATGGAAGAAAAGAAGCATTTGTGAATCAGATCTCACCAACTTCCTTCTAAAAGACGGTTTAGATTACCAAGCTAATTGCTTCTTTTTCCCACCATTTAAAGAGGGATTGTGTCTAAAATAGGGATGGCATTTGAATTGACTTACCCTAATTAATTTAATACACAGGACCGGGCAGGAAGGATTATGTGAGTGACGGATATTGTGCAATTTCCCATTACATTTAAAGCTAGGTATTCGGCTTATTATACAAGCACTGGGGCTTTGACTGATGATCAAACCTCTCATTAGGTTTAAATAACTCTCATCCAAAGTATCTCTTATTTAAAATTTTAAGGAGTGGCACATTCACTTCACCAACAAGACCTTGTAATTCTCAATTCTCCTGGAATCATTTTTGTTTTAGCTTTCTTTCTAGCAGAAATTAAGAGGAAATCTCTAGAATGAGAAAATAGTAAGGCATTTTATATGTGTATTTTCAGATATAAATTAATAGAGTGATAGAACGTCCTACTGTAGAAGACTCCCCCCGCCATTCCACTGGAAGGACCATCACAGATCAGAAGTTACACCGACTTTTGTAATATTAACAATGTTTCTACCATGTATTAGGTGCTACCACGTGCAGACACTTCATGTCATTTGATGTTAATAGTGCCATGAGAAAGATGCTATTATTCCCATTTTACAGACAAAGGAGGCAGAGGCTCAGAGAAGTAAGCTGCCTTCTAGCCAGGAGCCACACCAGGTTAGGAATTCAGTGCCTTGAGATCCAGAGGCCTAAGACCTTCACACTACATTTCAGAGAAATCTATTAATAGAATTCCTTCCGTGTTATACATTTATCAGCCATCATTTACATTAAATGCAAGAGTAAGGCAGGCACAGTGGGGGATGAGACACTGACAATTTTGTTACACGAATACCTATAATGTACAGAAAGGAAAAGCTGTAATAAACGATCAACTACTGAATAGAAGGAATAATAATCAAGTACCTATAAATAAATGTGGATGAATGGGGTAGAAATAATTCCCATAGTTTCAGTTATCCAAATCTTTTTATTTAAAGATTAAATAAATTACATAGTAAAAGATGAAGAAATTATCTGTTCCTTAGTCTAAAAATCACTTGTTCTTGCCAATGAGCCAGCATCCTTTATTATAAACACCTGACACCAGATCATCTATTTTGATGAAAACTGTGTCTGAAGAGAAGTCATATTTTACTTGTCCTTTATTTTTAAAATGTAGGTAACAAATATTTATCTGATTATTAAAAAAGAATAGGTATGTATAATAAATAATATTAAAAAGATCTTAAAAGTGACTGTGAGGCTAAAGTGTAAAAGTTGCTGGTTGTACTTTTAACTGCATAGGTACAAACTACAACAAAATGAAGTTCAAGGGAATTCACATTCCTTAAATGAAGAGAAATCATAGTTTCACAAAGCTCAGTCACATTTCTGAAATATCTGTAGCAAAACATATTATGTGTTACAATTATAGAAAAATATTTTCCAGAGAAATTACTTCTTCAAAAATTGAACAAGTTTATAAATATCTGAGCAATGATTAACCAATCCAATTTATACCTAGAGGAGTCAAATCAATTTTTTTTTTTAGGATTATACTACTAAATTATTCTTTTTAACTCATGTGCAGTAAGTAAAAATGTAAACTTACATTTAAGTACTTCTTTGCTGGTTTGAGAATAATCTTTTTCTAATGGGATTGACAGACATTTATTTTAATAGTCACAGAAAGTATAAAGCCAACTGTAAAAATAATTTTTTAAAAATCAGTATATATTTAATTATCTCATTTAACTTATAGAATTGCATTTTTCCCCTTAAAAAATAAGTATGTTAGGCTTTGTTTTTTGTTTATTGTTTTGCTTTACTCAAACTTTTCTGGAGCCAGTGAATGAACATATTTTATACTCAGTTGAGATTTTTATCAGTACACTTAAAGGCAGCAGGGTGCGTAATTAGGTATGCCTGCCATCTGTATGGCCCTCCAGGTGCAAAAGGCATTAGCTTTATTTAATATTACCACAACATTAATTTTACTCCATTAATTCATGTCATCTGTCCTTTATTTCAAACTTAGATTGCCAAACTAAAGCACTGGACACGATGACCCAGTTCTGATTTTAGTGAAAGCCTTATCCTATAAACAAAATCTTAAGCAACTTCCCTAGCTAAGAATATTCTTAAGAACAGGCTGGCTTTCACATCTTAAAAAAAAGGATTCCTATAAACAAAACCTTCCTGATTTTGGTATAATAGAGTTTTTTCTAAAGAGGGAACATATCACGATATCATCATTTTGGGTGGCACTGACAAGACACTAACAAATATCAAATCACATCATGAGAATGGTGAGGAAAGAGTCTCCATTGATTTTCTGACACCATTCTAACATTTGTAATTCTCACTTTCTAACAAAGAGAGCAAGCCTCAAATTTTGACCCTTGATAGATAACAGTATCTTGGTAGAATTTATGAGCTTTTGCACATATTATTTTGTATTTATGACAAATGATATTGGTTCCCATTTAAAGTCATGAGATATAATTTCTTTTTTTTTTTTTTGAGACAGAGTCTCACAGTGTTGCCTGGGCTAGAGTGCCGTGGCGTCATCCTCGCTCATAGCAACCTCAAACTCCTGGGCTCAAGCGATCCTCCTGCCTTAGCCTCCCGAGTAGCTGGGATTACAGGCATGCGCCACCATGCCCGGCTAATTTTTTCTATATATTTTTAGTTGTCCAATTAATTTCTTTCTATTTTTAGTAGAGACGGGGTCTCGCTCTTGCTCAGGCTGGTTTCGAACTCCTGAGCTCAAACAATCCGCCCGCCTCGGCCTCCCAGAGAGCTAGGATTACAGGCATGAGCCACCGCGCCCGGCCGATATAATTTCTTTTAAACATATTTAAGTGAAAAAATTAGTCTACTATAAAGAAAAATATTTAGTAATGAATAGTACAGTTATATGAAGCTATGGGAAGCATCATGAAGGCTGTATGTAAAACAACTGAAATTTTGGAAAGTCTGGTATAAATTGATTTGCATCCAACTTCAAAAGAAATACACAATTACACAAAAATGAAAATTGAAGGCTATTTAAAGCATTGAATTTATATAACTCTGTCTTATAGGATAAGTGCAACTACTACTACCATTTCTTAATAGCTTATTACGTCCATGGTATTAATACTTTACATACAGTTACCTCATTCAATTTTCCAAAACAAGGTAAATTTTGAGTTTTACTGAATGGAATAAAGTACCTTTAGGTTAATGAAGGTTAGGGGAGTGGAACCTTGAATACCAAATATTTCAAGGTAGGCTCTGGTGAAAAAATCATAATTTCTAGTACATCAGTAAGAAAATAAGAAAAAGTATGTTTTCCAAGGATAACTGTGTTTGTTTCTGAAAATATGCATGTAAGGAGGAGGTGGGTAGGGAAAGAAAGGATTGCATTCACACGACTTTCTCAAAAAATGTCCAGGTTAAGTGAACAAGTTGAAGCCTCCTCCTAGAAGCTGCCTAAGGCAGTCTTTTGATGGTACCATACTTTTGGAAACTTCAAGAAACATTTTCAGTGAGACAATTCTGAGATCATTTACATAGATTTGTCTCTGGCTTGACAGAATACCTCTTAGGGGCCTACTATTGAACTTTCAGTACTTAACTAACAATTCAAATCCTTAGACAAATAATTTTTTTCTAATTCACACAGAAATAAAAAACATGGAGTAGTTGTTTTTTGGGGAAAAAGAAGCTACAATGTCAAATACGAGAATCACTTCAAGAACATTTGCTTTCCCTGGTTTTCATACTCTTTGATTTAGAAATTTTCTTGATGTCAACAATTTTTTTCCTCTTGAGGTAATGGAGGCCAATCTTGCCTTACACATAACTTTTAAACATTAATTCCTAATAGACAAAGTTGAGGAACATCTTTGTACAAATGAAATGCATTCCAGAATATCTGTCACTGACATGAAACAACGCACCAGGGCTGCTGAAAGCAAGTGATGATAGTTTTGACATTCCCACACCTAGACATAAAACAAAAAAAGGTCTATTTACTCTCATCTCCCTGAAGACATCCTTTCAACTTCTCCATTCAGTTGGAGACCTGAAGAGGGACACTAAATCACTGCATGACATTCTCAGACAATAAACTAACTGACCAAATCCAAGGCGGCAGTGTATCTTAGAGCAGGAGAGAGCTCCTTTTGTTTCTTCATGTCTGTCAAAATCTGCTTTATCAAGATTCACAAAATGAACAACCAAAAACCCACCTCTCCTCCTTTTTCTTATCTTTTATGAATTTTAATCTTTTTATGCTTCCAACTCCATCGCTGTCCCAATGTATGGATTCTACTGACTTGCTACACCTCAGTACTACTCCTGCTGCTATGTATCAGTCAGTGCTAAAATGAAAAACTGTATTATTATTATCCTTTTGGAGTGGTGATGAAGAACACTAGAAATCTGTGGTATTTTCCAGTTTGATTTAATCGAACAAGTAATTATTTATAGAACCTATTATGGGCAATCCACTGTCTTGGATAGCAAATGGCATTAACACTACAATATTCAAGTCTTTATTTAAACTCTGCTCAAGCACTTTCTCCCTTCACCACAGAAAACTCTTACACTTCCAGAAAAGAATAAAATAGGAAGCATAAGCCTTTGTTACTACTTATTTCCAATGCTGATGAATCTATATTTTTTCCTCTCAAACTTCACCTTCCTTCCTTCCTCTCCTCCCCCTTTCACGTGCTTTGACTTTGTTAATCAATAGCAGTTCATAGAATTTCTCCTATTAGCCAGGCACAATGACAGTAGCTCAGGATATAAAAACATTTAAGATACTGTGTTAGTTTTCCAGGGCTTCCGTAACAAAGTACCACAAACTACATGGCTTAAAACAAAAATTTATTCTCTCACAGTTCTGGAGGCCAGAAGTCTGAAATCAAGGTGTCAGCAAAGCCAGACTCCTTAGGAAGGTTCTAGGGAGCCTTTCTTGCCTCTCCAGCTTCTGGGGCACCAGGGATTCCTTAGCTTATTTCTTTGCTTCCGTCTTCATGTGGCCTTCTTCCCCTATGTCTGTGTCTTCAGGTGGCCTTACCAGGAAACCGGTCATAGGATAGAGCACACCCTAATTCAGTATGACCTTAACTAATTCATCTGCAAAGACTATTTCCAAGGGTCACATTCTGAGGTTCCAGGTGGATGTGACTTCTAGGGGGACATCATTTAAGCTAGTGCAGACACCCACTGGGCTATACTTATTGGAAGTACGTCCACATACTATTTGAACTTTAATTCAGCTGGTTGACTTTCTCCCATATAGTCTCATATAAAGTGCCCTCCATAAAAATTCTTGCTTGTTCAAACTCACAAAAGAGGTCAGTTCACTTCTAGCAGCCTACCGTGAAATAATCCTGGCATATCTTCATGATGGAGATCCATTAAGTGATGGCTAAGAAGCTAAATGTATCTTACTGGGATAGTAAAATAAATTTTGTTACATCAAGTATCTCAATTTACAGTGGCTGGTTTAGGAGACTATCTCCCAAATTGTGGCAATATGTAGTTACGTCTATTTATTTTGTATAACTAGGGATCACAGAATTCTTACATTTTAGAGCTAACTAGGAACTTAGAGATAAAATAACCTATCACTTTACAGATGAGATGAACTAGAGGGATGTGCTAATTTGCTACAAAACTAGTAGAACAAAGTTTCCCCAAATCCTTGCTCAGTGTTCAAATCAGACTTTTCATGTTTAATATAAATAATTTTCATTTTAATTTTTCCACCTGAATACACTTTGGCTCTTGACTACCCCAAAGAACAACTTGTAATATTACTGCATTGATAACATCTCAGAAAAACATACAAAGGCAGGATACTTCTCTTCCTACAATGTCGTCTTCCTCAGATCCATGAGAAGTCTATGAATTTTTAGTGTTAGAAAAAATTGTGGAGGTAAAAAGTATTGAGCTTTTCATAATGATGTTGTCCAAAGTTCCTCTAATTGTAACTATGGACACCATATGTGCAGTTAGACACGATAAAAACCAATTTTAAGTTGTAATTCTTGAACAATATAACAGAGCTTTCCCCCAGTAAAAAGAACAAAAAAACTACGCCTGCTTCTTTATTTGTGCACCGAGACTTCTTATTTATTCACTTTAATTCTGCATTTACACAAAAATGCTGTAATAAAATATCTGTACACTACTTCTGTTACAAATATAGATAATATTTAAAGTGACTTTATATATTCTAATGTAGGAGTTTCACGCTCTAAAATGGGAATGAACACATGATAATTCCTCACCAGTTGTCTCAATAAACAGCTCCATCTGTTTCCTTTAGTCTTAAACTATTGTATTATAAGATGTTAATATAAGGCAATGAAATGAAGTTATGTTAATCCCCTTAATTTTTTTATCAATTTACTAGTGGCATACAACCAAAATAATTACTAACACATTGCTTTTTTCTGTCAGTAAGATTAATACTAATTGAAAACCAATTGCACAGCACACTAACACAGTTTTAGTGTTGCATCAGTTGTTAAAATCAGCACTAAAAGATTCTGGGATCGTTCTATGTTTCTCCAAGGTTAGCACGGTTGCTTTCTAGAAACACCACAATCAACATGGGGTAGCATCACCATTTCTCCTATAGCAACATGAAACTATTTTATAACAAGTCAAAAAATGAAAGGGAATATTGAGATGTACACTAAGTATGATTTCTTTACAAACTTTGAGGACAGTGCTTCTTATATTTCCTATTTACTCAATCATAGAAATGAATTTTAGCAGGAAAAATATATGTGCATATTAGAGATGGGGAGATGTAATTTTTTTACAATATTATATTCAAAATTTTAAAATACTCAGAATATTTTTTAAGATTTTTAATAGAAAAAATTCTTTTTTCTTTTTTAGCTTGGGGTGGAGAAAGGAGTTAGATCGCCAAATTTAGGCATTTTTATAAAACTGTGAGATTTTCTTCTTTATCTTATATTTTCATTTTTCACCTTCATTTACTGAAGACATTTCTCTCTGATTAGTTTCAGAATTATATTTCTTTCTACTAACCAGCTTAGCACATAATAATTTTCGCCCGTGTGACTACAAAACGTTAGATATCTTCACAAAGAAAAACCAGATTTACCTATGCAAATATCCCTTCTCTTTGAGTTTGAGTTCACAAAATGCAAGGGGCAAGGAAAAATGATGTCAGGTTGTCAGCAAGAAAACCATTTTCACCTGAGAAAAACAAACTTAAATGTTATTTTCACCCTATAGTTTTGAAGACTACCAATGAACACAGCACAAGAAAGGTTATCCACAAGTCCAGTTCTATTTACTTTACAGCAGTTAAGAGAGAGAAGGGTTGATCTGGCTCAATTCCGGCAGCTGACTCAGGAGAGAACCATCAAAGTGACAGCGCCTTTTGTCCGCTTAAGGATGGCAACAGCTTCTTCATGGGTTACCCCTTCTAGACTCTGCCCATTGACAGCAATGATCTGGTCACCCCTTTTTAGACGCCCATCTTCTGAGGCTGCTCCCTGCAATTATAAAGTAGACTTGTTTACTGCTCAAAAAATGCTGCCTCAAAGCTACCTCACAGAAAAGATCTAAACAAGAATGTGAATTGCTCTGCATGCGCACACACATTGCTCCCGGTGCTCCATGGGTGCTCTACAGCCATTAAGCAATGATGAACATACACAAAGGAGGTTTTTCTCCTAAATGGTTTTAGCACTGAGATTCCAATTTGAGAGAGAATTCAGCAGTCAATAGATTAGTTGGATGGTTTTTTGGCTGTTCAGCACAGCAGTTGGTGGGAACTCAAATTAATAAAGAGTATTTGGGAATTTGCCTAGTAGGATTCATTTAATAGAATCCAAAATTTTCTATTCTATTGTAAAGAAGCCCTACAGAAGGAAGACAAAGGATTACGTAGGAACAAAAGCAGTTGTACAAGACAAGGACAGGAGGACTACAAAACTCAAAGGTTTGTAGAAGCATAAAGCCCACCTCAGGTTGAGGAGGACAAGATAAAGCACAAGTCCTGAATCTAAAACCCACTCTAATTCTAACACTTTCTGTGGTTTTGAAAAGGCTGCTCAAGCTGTCTTGATTTGAACTTCCCAAGGGTAGATGGATTCTTCATATTCCTTATGGGCCCTAAATGATTAAGATTAAACACAGACATTGTTGTTCGAAAAAGAACCCCATTTTAAGGCATGCTTATAGAAGACAATTATGCAATTAAATATAAAATTAAAGATATGGAAAAGTTAATGAGGAATCTATAAGGATGAAATTCTTAAAATATGTTCTAACTAGCATGCCTTAAATAAATTGTTCCCATGATGAGGAAAAGGACTGTATGACTCTTCTATTCACTGGCAAATGCTGTTTGTATTTTTGGACATACCAATAGCTTAAAAAAATCTCATAAATTAAGCCTATAACTAGTTGTAAGTATAGCACTTTAAATCGGTTAAAAAAAAATTTTTTTCCAAAATAATAGAATGAAATGTCCACAAATTAAAGGGTTATCTCACTAATCTAAAGCCCCTACATCAAACCCAGGTTTGATGTAACTTTTGTTCCTTTACACTGTAAAATTTTGAGTTTCTGGATTTTCTTTTATAGGAAATTTTATCCAATTCTGTAGCTCCTGAAAAAATGTCTTAATACCATATTAATAATTATATGGGTTTAAATTATTTTAATAGCTTTACCAATATTACAATATCTTTATACTTATTCTAAATATTCTTAAGATAGAACAGGTTACTATATGATTACAACTATATTCAAATGGCTTTTTTTTTAAATCAAATCCCTTGATTGCAAATAGCTGATTTATTATAGATGACAGGGCTGCTGGATACTCTTCAAGTTTTTTAGTAGTTACTTTTCTATTTTATCAATGAAACTAAACGTGTAAAATAAATGCTTATAATTTGCATGTGTATTTTATGTACTTTTCTGTATCTATTTTACATTTCACAACAAAAAACAAACAGAAATGCCAGTGTCCTACAGCATACATATATAAAATGTCCAAGTTTCAAAAGACAACATTTGCAATTTGTTTTCAAAGAAAAAAAAACAAGCTTTTGTAACCAAAGTTCATTAATATTTTTATGTGTATTGTCAAGAGTTTCCATGGAGTTTCAATTTGAGCCTATTTTTCTTTAAACCTAACTATGCCTCAAATTGTACAAAAATATTTAATGACCTGTTCCTGTAGGGAGTTTTGAAAGAAAATGATCAACTGTTAACCATTTGGCATTACCTCAGGCCATAAACTAATAAGCCAGATGCTGACCACTATTAATGAATGTTTAGGGGGAAAGAAGGTGGTTAAAATTTGCAAGCTTACCTTTGCAAACACTGTTTTAACATAAATGGGTAAGTCTCCATGAGGGCTGCCATATCCTCCTACTATACTGAAGCCTAAGCCATCTGGTCCTCGGTCTAGCGTAATAGACTTACATTGAGGAGGTCTATAGCAAAGGAAAGAAAAAAAGCAGTTATGAATTTTTACAAAATATTAATATATATCTTTGTGAATGTGTAAGATATGTATTATCTGACATACACCTAGAGTTAGCATAATTCTCTACATTACTTACGGTGAGTATAATATGGGTATTTTTGGGATGCTTAAATTGTCAGTGCATGCTGTGCTCCGTATTTTAAATTTACATAATCTAATGAAATCCTACTTAACACCCTAATTCTATTACTCATTTACAGTTTCCTTAGACTAACATATTCATGGCATGCTCTCATTACACAGAGAAGCTCATTCTTTTTCTAGTTTATTTAAAGTGAGAGGGCTAAAGTTGAAGGGACTATAACGGAATGAGTTGTAGACATCAGTACTCCCAAGCTCAGAGAGAAAAATCGATTACAAGCAATGTAAAAGCTGCATCATATTATTTAAAAATTCTAACATGCCTCTTCTCTTCTCCTGTCTCTATTTTTCAATGCTATTGTATTCAAGTGTTGTTACCTAATACTGTCAATTTTTTTCAGTCTAAAGTCTATCTCTTGCTTTATCTTTGATTAGCTAAATCCATGCCATAATTATTTAACAGCTTACAAGCACTTGATTTTTGCATTTCAGACCTCATATCTCCTATTATTTCACCTCTTTGTGTGTGCTAGGAACGTGGGACAAAAAATGCAACTGTCAGGAAGGTTTGATTCATAGGTGACAAATGACATACCAACTATAATATATGAGCTCACCCTAAATCATCCTGAAATATACTGCTTGATGTCAGCCCGGTAAAAGAAAGACTAGAACTGGCAGGCTCCTGCTGATGACCTGTGACCACACTCACATCTCCTCCAGCAACCACCTGCATGGAGCAGAAGTATAAAGAGAAAAAACATGTGTTCATGTGGCTAGGGAGACACCAGTAATTTTTCTTCAAAAAGAACATTTGGATTAAAATGTGCATTTTACTGTCCATTTAGTCATTTCTCTTAACATAAAATACTACCAAAAAGAAAGAAATTTTATAAGGTCCAGAGGCCTCTTAAATGATCCTGACAGTAAAAATATTCTAATTCAATTCTACAAAGTTCTTTGATGCTTCTAAAAACATAGTCTCACATATAATCATTTTTAAAAGATCTTTAGAATACAAGCCACTCACATCAATTAAAATTCTAGTAATTAATAATTTACTGCTAAAGCCCTATATTTTTCCCCCTTAGATACAAAGTATGAAATAATAAATGCATCAGGATAAAATGTTATAGAATGTGTTTCATATGTACTTTCTTGGAGCTTATAATTTGATCATTTATGTTCAAGAGAAATATTAAATAAAATATTAGCAGAAGATTTAATCATTTTTACTGCTTTAACATTGAAGCTCGTGTGTCCTCAAGCTGCCTATATTCTGAATAGTGCTTGGGATAGAAATCTTACCTGCATTTCAATGGAGCCAGATGCGTTTTTTAGTAGGTTAACTGCTTGAGTGTGGGTCATCCCCTCAGTGGATGTGCCACAGATAGTGACAATCCTATCTCCAACCTGCAAGGGAGAGAAAGAAATGGCCATCTGCTAAAGCAATCACAGAGACTGGGACTTTGAGATCCGAGCAATCACTTCATTCTCTACCTTCCACATCACATATATACTGGTACCAGTCACTGAAATATAACTAAGGAGACCATCAATTCCAAAAATTCCAAGAAGCAGCAACCTCAAAATGAAGCAGGACCTAACAGTTGAGTTCTATAGTCTCTAGGGCAGGGGGAAGGGAGAAGGAGAAAGTCACTCTTCCCTTTTCTTCATTTCTCCTGGGTAAGACATAACTTCCTATTAAAGAAATAAAATATCACTATTGTTTAGAAACTAGAATTCTTCTGGACATTATTGATATAATCATTATATGTGACTATAAGTCAGAAGTTGAAAAAGTAAGGCCCACAGGCCAAGTGTGGCCCACTGTCTGTTTTGGTTAATAACG
Organism: Propithecus coquereli; assembly: GCF_000956105.1. Lineage (NCBI taxonomy): Eukaryota > Metazoa > Chordata > Mammalia > Primates > Indriidae > Propithecus > Propithecus coquereli. The sequence goes on from NW_012155840.1 coordinate 810,751, forward strand.
TTTGGTTGGAAGACAGCCATGCATATTTGGCTGCTTTCATAGGGCAGAGTTCAGTAGCCTCAACAGAGACTCATATGTCCCACAAAGCCTAAAATATTCACTACCTGTTTTTACAGAAAAGTTTGCTGACCCCTGTGCTATATGTACAATCCGTTTTTAAGTGTCAGCCATAAATTTAGATATCAAAGGAGGCTGAATCATTCTAAATTTACAGACTATTTAAACTAAGATGTGGTTATGTTCTGAGACTCTGTTTGTGGCATGAGGGCACGGTGATTTTACATTAGAGAGACTGAGTTGTTTTAATGGAATATTCACATGATTTTAGAGCGAAATGGATAGCATAAATTCCATCGTAGTGCTCTACATTTGGATGATCTTTCAACTTTGAAGCGAGTTTTGTATAGTTTTACATTATAAGTCATCTTTACATTAAACTTCTGCAAAATGTGTAATCCAATGCAAATAAATAATACTTTTCACTTTAATAAAGTTAGATCACCATTTAAACCAATAAAATACATAAGGACAAAGTTTCACTTCATACTGGTGTTCTGAAAATACTTTGTTGTCTTTTAACTTGTTTCACAGCGTTTCAAACATGTAAAAAGAAATATATTAAGAAATAACTATGTATCTTCCATTTTCATTTAACTGCAAATTTGTATTCAACAGCATCATTTTATCCTTTCTTTTAATATTCTTTATCTTTTATTCAAAGCAACCCCTGCTGTGGCTGAATTAGCTGATTTAAAAGCAGATACAGACATTAAAACTGCCCTGGAACAGGTGGCCAAATTCAAAGGGTTAATAAGAAAACTTTTGCTACACTTGCCGGGACTACTAAGGCTGTTAGTAAAACTTACTCGGAGTTTTTGAGTCCGAGCTGCAACTCCATTTGGGTGCATCATGGCAATAAATATTGGAACGTCACCGAGTGGGCTGCCCACTCCTCCAGCAATGCTGATTCCCAGTGAGTCGGTAAGCCCCTGCCATGGAACAGATATCAATTTTGGTCAAAGTGATACTTTTAATTGACCTTTTGTTTATTCTTTGGCACAATGTTCTATAGCCAACTCTGATCTTCTAGGTGTGAGGGTGGAAAACTGCATTACTTTATTTGACACAGGTCCTTAGTGTGGCTTAGGAAAATAAACATCTGTTTGGGAAGTAAAGGAAATCAAGACATGCTAAATGGAAATCATGTTGTGGGACTGATGAAAAGCAGGGAAACTCATGCAAAGACCACAATTTTTGGAATCAGACAGACCTGTTTTCAAAGCTAGGAAGTCACACTTACAAATGCTGGGACCTAGAACAAGTCTGCTCCTCTCAATAAATAACTACATCTTCATTTACAAAATGGAGACAACAGTGCCTTTCCAGAGAGCTGCAGTGAATATTAAATGGCATACTGATGACATGACATGTCTGTGAGAGTGCTCAGCACACAGGGAAGGCTCAATAAATCGCAACTGCTGTTATTCCCTCTCTCATGCATGGCTGCCAGAGGAATCTGCTTCACAAGAACTATGAAGTGTCTGTAGAAGGGAAGGGCTTGTCTATCAGTATGAGAAGTGAGAGGCATGGTACCATTTTGTGTGGAGTCAGGTTGATGCCACTCTCGGCAATACAGAATATGCAAACGATTTTTCAAACGAAGTATTATGGTCAGGAAATTCAGCAAAGATTGCATGTGTTATTTTCACTACATATGATATGCATTTTTTTCAGATGGGTAACAGTAAGATGGTTAACAGGAAAATACATACAAAGACGCTTCTGAAGACACCAGAGTTTATGTTTTTTTCTTTCCCCTAAGTTACCTTTTTTATTTCAACTGTTCTTAATCCTTGTATTTCAGATGCCACTATTAAGGGAAAAAAGATAAAATATGGTTATTAAGCACCTTTTATATTCATTAAAGTTTTAGTCATTACATGGTAGTTGGATGGGACTAAATGCGATACCCTCATTTTTTGTTTTTTTTGAAAGGAGGTGGTCATGCTCAAAGTTGTTAGTACACATGATTAGATTTGTCTCACATAGGAATTCTTTATTTCTCCAGCTGGAAAAATGCACATACCATCCCATTTCTTCCTTCTCAGTTTAAGCACTGATTATATAACTGTAAAATTCACTTTGCATGAGTCAAGGGAAGAATGTGCTTTGGATAGAAAGACACATGTGCATGGCTGAGAAGAATAAAGTCATGCAAGCATAAAAAAAATTCATGGACTTAAGTGCCTAAATTTCTAGAATATTAGTCACACTGCAAACAGAGACTGCCATATGGTTAGTTTCTTCAATTTGAAAACCTCTCAACCATTGCATCAAGCCAAAAAATCGTCTGCATCATGATTTCATATAATTAAAACACAGGAGCATCTTATCAATTTTCTTGAATTTGTATAATCTTCACAGAAAAAGAAGGCTTCACTCAATGATATCTTCTGATTTATTAGTGTTACATTAAACAGAGAAAGGAATGAAATCAAATATACCAATCTGCTTAGTAAGAAAAAATTACAGGATCCTGATTATAATGCTTGGTATATCTTGTAGGGCAAATATCAAATGGGAAAAGTTGGCATAGGCACAGCTTCATGTAGTTCAAATTTTTTATCAATACACATTTTTGCACCATTATTAGGATATGGGATGATGTCAGGAGGAGGAGAGCTCAGAAGTAAACAAGAAAAATAAATCAGTGTTGACGGCCAAAATTCAAACCAGTAAATCATGCTTAAAATACTGAACCAATCTTACGTGCATTCTTCTTTGAGCTACTTTCCAGTGACTCAGATGTACTGGATCCAGAAAGTGGAAAAGTGAAAGATGACAGGCTGCCTTCACTCACCTACAAATATATAACAATTATTTCAGAAAGTTTTGGAATCAATAAATACTCCCTAGATACCACTTATTTCAGAATTCAATTGTTTTAGTGCATCTAGAGATAAATACCTGTTAAGCAACAGTGGTATTTGATAATTTGAAGGACAATTTAAACATAGTTTCTACTTATTTTTTTTCTTTTTAAGAAAGAATTTGCCTAGTGATATGAATAAATTGAAGCTAAGAGGGTAGATGAAACTGATTCCAACTTACCTAAAATTTTAGTGGATTTTCATAATCTCATTGGAGTTAATCCTCTCTAAATTTAAACAACTGATGTTGAATGAAGACTAAGACTTTTTAAAAAACCTGCAGAATTAGGATCAGTCAATAGGAAACTAATGGTAGTAATTAAGGAAGTTAGTAAGGGGTCTTTAAGGATAGATTGATGAAAATGGGCTTCTGTCATCAGAAGACAAGATTGAGGAGAGGGGCTTGCCAAGAAATTTTAACTATTTAACGTCATATTTTCATACATGGTGTTGAGCACCTACAGTTCACCTATATGAGATTTTTCATTTGAATATTAATTGACGTTTGTTATAAAATACTTTAAAATATGTTATCTTGGTAGGCTTTACATATAGCAAGTAGTTAACTTTGAGATTATGAAAAAAGAATCATATCATAAAAGAAGAATGCTTGAAATCAAGTTCCTTAGAATGACTTACAAGCTACTCAAGAGCTACCTGGCTTACCTGCCCACTCTCATTTCTTGTTCTTCCCTGTTTCAAACTTCAGTCACTATACCACGCTGCTGGAGGGCCAGACCTTGTATGTGACCCTGGAGAGACCCCCCGAGTCAGGGCCATCTGTGAGTCCTCTTGGCATGTGGATTATATTACCCTGATGTTCCACGGCTACTCACCTGGCTGCTTTGAGAAGGCCTCCTCTCTGAATGGAACGGACTGGCTTTGATTCTTCCGACTTCCAAGGTTACTGTGCCTAGGGAACACTGGGGGAGTGGTTGTTTTGTGAAAATGTTTAAATAAAATGCTACAATCATCTTTAGGAATACATTTTACTCTTCAAGATAGAGTTTTTGAAAGGCATCTTCCTTTTGAGATTTCTATAGGCAAGGATACCTCTAATGATTTATGAAAAATGACTTTTTAAAACATTAAAACTAATAAAAATAATAAGCAGCAGCAGCAACACCAAGTGTCTGTCTTATTACCTCATGATTTATATGAAGACTTTTTATAGCAAGGCAAAAGAAATTGAGAATTTAGGAATTACTTCATGAAACACACTGATTGAGACAGGCCAAATTAGCTGAATAACTCTGGGTTTAAAAAACAAAAACAACAATAAAACCACTATCACAACTTGTTTCTGCCCTCAACAGAAGAGGTATTCAGATAATTGGGTAACTTCTCTATTGCCATACTGTACCTAAATAGACTTACCATTCAAAACTTAAATAAATATAAGCACAAAACATGCACTGTAGCCAATTTTCTATAGCTCTTTACAAATAAACCATGGGCATGCAAGCAATGTTGGCAGTCTAATATGGAAGTAGCACAAGGAGATGTTTGAGATTACTAGTTAAAATCCAGACTACGTGATTTGACTGTGTGACCATAACAGATACCTAAACTTGATGTCTTTGATTCTGCATTTTTGAGACGTAGAGTGTTACAGGTTGTTGTGATAAGTAAGTAATCCATGTTCAATGCTTATGACAATGTCTAGCATGAATAGTGTTAACCTAAATATTGAGCATTGATATTATTATGCTGTTTCTGATGGGGGTAGCAAGGGATATGTTACTGTTGAACATGTTGATCATGAATCAAACTTTGAAAGGTAAAAACCTTACCTGTAATATTAATAAGTTGGCTTTTTTTTGTTTGTTTAATTTGGGGTGTTTTTGGTCCAAAACTTAACAGATTCTTCTTGAATCTATTTTACTTTCAGTTTATATAACTGCCCAGATTAATTACATTAATTATTCACTAAGTAATGTTATAACTCTTTGATCTACCTATAACACATCTTTGTCAAGGGTTTTCATTATTATAAAAATTTGTAAGTAAATTTTTCTATTATAAAAGCAATTCATGTCCACTTAAAAAATTTTGGAAATAAAATGGAAAAAGGAGGGGAAAATAAGCCATAATTACAACAATTACTTCATAATTATTGTTAAAGAAACTTATAGAATTTTATTTTACTTAGTTGTATCTATGCTGCAAATACAATTTTCTGTCTTATAATCTCTGCTGATTACATTTGTTTCCCCTTATCTTTGGGCAATATGTTCCAAGAACTCCTGTAGATGCCTAAAACCATGGATACTACTAAACTCCATATATACACCATGTTTTTCCTATACATACTTATGTATGATAAAGTTTAATTTATAAATTGGGCACAGTAAGAGATTAACTAATAGAACTGTAACAATATACTGTAATAAAAGTTATGTGGATGTGATCCTTTCTCTCAAAATATCTTACTGTACTATACTGCAGGTAACTGAAACCACAGAAAGTGAAACTGCAGACAAGCGGGAACTACTGTATATTGCTTTTTCATGTTAAAATAGTTGTCGTGAACATCATTTTAAACAGATGAATTTTTGCCATGAATCTTTGGTATATATCCAAAGTTTATACAGTTTTTGTAAACCATGTTGCCTTCAATTTTCCTATTATTACAAAGAACACTTCAATGAACTTTTTATGCATGCAGTTTTTTGTTTATTGAGGATTATTTATTCAAGATATTTAGATAAAGAAATAACTAAGCCAAACAACAACAAGTAGCATCAGTAGTAACCAACCTATAAGTTTTACAAATATTTAAGGTTCTCATCATGTACCATCAAACTGGATTTTTAGATGACTGATTTAACTGGTTTTAAAATCATTTATGTTGTTTTCTGGATGCTTCCTTCTCTCTCTTGCTAAGATATATCCATCTTACAGAGCTAACAATTGTTTTCAATGTATCTCCAAAAGGAAGCTATTCTTCCTTAAAGAATTCTAATTATTTTATGTTTTGAAGATTGGTTAGTGAAGAAATAAGTTTTAATGTGTGCTTTATTAACGGAATTTATGTACACATTCACATACCAGATCCTATCCAAACCACAGAAGTTAATAACAAGAGCATCACTAGAAAATTTCTCCACAAACCCCAGCCGCTGAGAGGCCCCCACCAGTCCATTAACCCTGTGGCGGCTCTACTGCTCTGCGCCCCAACATGCAGGCTCATGTTAACATGAACACATAACACGGGTACTGATGATGACGGTTTTCTAGTCAATGCTCAATTATCTCTCTTCAGGTCATAAAATACATGTTAGGTAAAAACAAAATAAAAAAAAAAAAGAGAGAGATAAGCACTGCCTTATTTAAAGGAATGCAAATTCCCTCCAGAAGCCGAAATATTTCTTGACAGGGAATATGCCTACAGTCCCAAGAACTGTATTAAGGCACTATTCTATACTTAACAATTCGTTTTTAAAATGAGACTGGTTCTGCCTTTCCAGTCAGAAAATGATCCTTCACAAAGAGTTTTCTTTGGAGGAAATTTACTTCATAATGTAAAATGTACTTGAGCTCAGAATGATAGTAGGGATGGAGGCCTTATAATTGTTGGAGTAATCCCCAGTTTAGGTACTGCCAAATTAATCTGCATTAAATTACTCTTACTGCAAGAGCATGACCCATCCAATTGTGATTTTAATCCTCAACTTTAAATAGTTCAATAGTTTTGAGTCCCAATAGGATTTGGACCAAACATTCCCTTCTATGGGTCATAAAGGGCAAAATCTTCCTGCCACATTCTTCATCTTTGGGAAAATATAAAGATGTCCAATCTGGTGTGCCCGGAAAGGAGTTAAGGAAGGGGCCAGGTAAGGAAAGGCCAGAAAGCATGACCTCCAGAGGTGCTGTGGGCACCCTTCTTGCCACCTGTGATCACCCCCCATTGAGCAGTTCTGCCAAGTCACTTTTTAAGAAGCATTCATGCCAGAAATGAGAATCTTCACTTAAGCCAGAGGTAATACAAATAAGCTCAGAAATAAATATGAGGGAATAAAGATTGAGACTTTTGATTTCTCCTTTGTGGTCTGAATTTTTTTTAAGAAAAATACTCAATAGTCAATACATAATATTCACTTTAAAGATAAAATATTTACTAATATTACAGATATTCAGTTCATAATTCTTACTAATACTAAATAATTTTATAATATAATAAACAGTTGATCACAAATTTACTATTTAGAAATTTGTCAATGAAACATGGTATCTTACTTAAGTTTTATTTGAGATGACACTTCAAATAAAGAGAAGACAACATTAATTTGACTATGGTAGTCCAATGTTAAATTCTCTTTCTTCCATACTATTACCCAAAAGTATCTTTGTCGTTTGATTTTTACCTTTAGCAAAGCAGCAACAGCTTCCTGGGTGGCATTACGGACATCTTCTCCATTCACCATTAATATCTGGTCTCCCTGCGTAAGTCTTCCATCAGCATCTGCAATTCCTCCTTTGACGATGTCTGACACAAACACTCCTGTATCATTTCTGCACAAATTTTGAATTTCAACATTATTATTTTTTCCTCAATTGCAATAGAATGCTTATGTAATGGAAAGCTAACTTTTTAACCAAAAAATTCACTGCTATATTTATGACTTTAAAAGTTTTATTGTTTGGAGCAACACTGGGGCAACATTATTAGAATTAGATTTTTTGTTAAATAATAGCTTATGTATTATAGTACTTCACTGATTAAAATACTCTACCATAAGCACATTTGTTCTTCATCAATTATATACTGTGAGTAGAATTGGGTACTATTCTCATTTTATGGGTCACACAGCCAGTAAGTGGCAAAAGTAAGACTTTGGGGTCAAGCTTTGGATGTTAAATCTGTAGTTCTTTCCACACCCATAATGAAGCCTTGAATGGATACTGATCCATGCCTGTATAAATATGTTGCTATCATCATCATCATCATTAACCTTATTGAAAACAAATAACATATGTGTATCTTAAACTAAAACCATTCATTAACTCAAAACCTAAGTATCCTTGCTGTGATGTCTTTTATTTTAAATTATTACAGATCTAACTTTCATACACAAGATAGATTTATGAAAAGTGGGAAAACTCTATTCTTATTCCAATCCTTTCATGAAACAATAAAAATAAAACAACAAAAAAACCTTATTGTTCAGATCCAAAGATAACTGTAAATAGAAATATACAGTAAAAGCTGAATTATATCACTTGTTTTTGCCAAGGTCATGACCTCAAACAAAGCATTCCACCAACTGATCCTCTGCTTTCCCATCTTTAGAATAAGGGTGTTGGATTTGACGGTCTTTGTACACTCTTCCCAAGGCAAACAGTTTAGGATTCATTAATGGAGGCTTTTATAGTGACCTGGTGACCCCACATGTTGTGGTTGCCTGGCACCCAAAATGAATTTTAAGTGTATATTATTTCACAAGAATTAGACTCCTGATACTGTAGTCCAAAAGGAAGGTCTAATTTTTCATACATATTCCCACTGAGATTCAAATAATATGTTACATTCTTTCTGTGCCTTAAAAAAAAAAAAAAGAAGCCTTTAACTGTCTCTGAAAAAACAACTACTGTTAATGTCCCTTTATTACCATGCAGAACCAGGTGTGCATCATGCTGATTTGGGCATTCTGAAAAATGCCTATTTTCAAAGAAGGATATTCTGACATAAAGATCACAGTTTCATAGATTTTTGACTCATTGGAAAAAATAAGTTGCTTTGAAACTGTAGACATCTGAGCCCCAAGAATGGCAATATTAATTTAGGGCCACTGCAGATGACAGAATCACTTTTAAATGAATGCTGAGATCATTTGTTTAACTGTCTGGTATATTCTAAGGATCAGATCCAGATGAGCTTACAATAATAAAAGGAAGAAAGATTTATGGAACTTACTGGATTACATATATGTTAATATAACTTATATATAAATTTACTAATATTACTCATATATATATATATTTTTTAAATGTATTTACAGGTAAATATTTAAATACATTGGGTATTTAAATTTATGTGTGCTCTAAGCTGCCACCATGGCCCCTGGCTTTATGCTTTAGGTCCCCGTTGATGTCATGCTCTTGTTTATGCTGGTCCTTCTCCCTAGAATATCCTCCACGCCTCTTTAATACCCCAGTTATCATTTATCACTATTAGCCTCAGCTCAGGCACCTCTTTTCTTAGAAGTTTTCTATAACCCACTTATCTTAGATAGGGTCACTTGGTGCCTTTCCCTTTTGCTTACATGGCTCCCCCACAATGCATCTGTCACTCATCAAGAGTCCTTTGTTATAAGAATATATTTAATTCTCATTCACTAGACAGTGAGTTATTTGAGGTCAGGAACCATGTCTTATTTAACTTTGTTCCCCAGAACCTAATGTATTTCCTGATACACAACAGGTACTCAAAAAAATACAAAATGACTTTGTGTTGAGTACCATCAAAATCCCCCCACATAGTAATTTTAAAAGTCCAAAACCAATGTCTTTTTATGGTTCTTTAATGATTGGGCTAACAACAGCTACTTGTAGAACATCAGCCATTGATTAAGATTCTACTACTGCTATCATTCTTTAAAAGAATTTAAGTTCCATCATTTCCAAAAGAGGATTGGGTTTGTCCTCAGTCATACCTTTTACCAACAATACTTAATCCCAGGCCTTTTCCTGGCTTCTTCTGCAGCTCAATAGTGAGGGTGTCACACACTTCCTCCTCTTTGTATGGCGCCTCATCTCTGTAGAGCGTCAGGCGCACTCTCTGTGGTGTCTGTCTCAGGACATTTATGGCTTCATCATGTGTGGCCTTTCTCAAGTCAATTCCATTCACCTGTACAGAAAAGGGACACTGACTGTCAGGAACCAGGCGAGTTAAGTAAATTAAAGAAAGGATGGGAGGAGGAAGAGGGAGGGGAAAGAAAGAAAGAAGCAAAGAAAGAAACACATTCTTTCCAATAGCCTTTTCTCCATTAATTTTGAAGGTCAAAAACAGGCATTCTGTACCTCTAAAATCTGATCTCCAGCCCAGAGTCTTCCATCTTTACATGCTGCTCCTTCTTCATAAACTTCATGGATAATGATGGCACCCTAGGGGCCCAAACAAAATATATGCATACTTATTCCATTCTCTAGGAATGGTAAGCAGAAATGGAGTCCAAACGCGCCATACTTTCATAGATAGAAATAATGGGTATACACTCACTGGATCTACATGCAAACCACATACCATAATTCAAGGAGAAGTATAACATCACAATTTTTGCTAAAAGGCTCAAAGAAGCTTATACTTTTTTTTCTAATGATAGGGAAGAGTAAAGAAAAAAATATAAAGTATATAAATCATACATACATAATATATAGAGATACATTTGACCTTTCCTATCCACAAATGAAATGATTTTTAAAGTATTCTTGACATTTAGAAAATTTTGTCTACAAAGTATCCAATTTTTCAGACTACTCTTAATTATGGGTATAACCCAACCTGGAAATCATTAGAAAGGAAAGTGAAATATAGCAAGGACTGGTGAACTGACAGAAACATTTTGAAACCTAAAGGTCACAATCATAGTGTAACAGAATCTTACTGAGTCAGTATTGGCTTACTCAAAGCAAAAATCCTGGTACCCTTTTGAATATGTGTCCTATAAAATTAAACTAACAATGAATGATACATTTTTCTCAACCTTTACATTTCATTTATAGAACTGACAGCAATCTCCCTACAGTGGGCTCTCAGGCCTGGCTGAAGGGTGTCCTGTGCAGCAGAAGCACTTCTGGGTGATGCTCACCAGCAGCGTATCTGATCCCCCAACGATGCTCAGGCCCAGCCCCGTTCGCCCTTTGGAAATCTCAATGGTTGTTTCGCAGCCGGGGATAATGGGGCAGGTTGCAGGATCAGAAGCAAAGATTGCTGGTGTTGACGATCTGCTTGTACCTAAAAATAAGTTAAAAATGAAATGAAATACAAATAAAAATTGATTAGAAGTCAAACTCACCACACTGGTTGCTTTTGAGGGATGGAGCAGGGAAACAGGCCCAGGGCTGGGGAAAAAGGAGACCTCCAATTTACCTTAATCTTTTAATTATCTTATTATTTTTTTTAACTTTAATTTTTTAATTTTTTTTTATTTCAGCATATTATGGGGGTACAAATGTTTAGGTTATATATAATGCCTTTTTTTTTAAAAAAAAAAGTAACCATCTATTATCAATTATCGTATTGTATAGAGTACTATGAAGTCTGAAAAAGGCATTTACGAAACAAAAGTGAAGAAATGGAAACTACTACAAATAAGCTGAAAATGCAATTAAAGCCTGCAGTCTGAACTAGAACAAACAACAACATACATTGCCTTTGCCTCACCTGAGTCAGAGCTTCAAGTGTGTCCATCCCCCAGGTGGTGCACACCGTACCCATTATGTGTGTATATACCCATCCCCTCCTCCCCCTCCCATCTGCCCGACACCTGATGAATGTTATTACTATATGTGCACTTAAGTGTTGATCAGTTAAGACCAATTTGATGGTGAGTACATGTAGTGCTTGTTTTTCTAATCTTGTGATACTTTACTTAGTAGAATGGGCTCCAGCTCTATCTAGGATAATATAAGAGGTACTAGATCACCATTGTTTTTTGTGGCTGAATAGAACGCCATGGTATACATATACCACATTTTATTTATCCCCTCTTGTATTGATGGGCACTTGGGTTGTTTCCTGCAAACTAATTATCTTATATTTAAGAGTATCAAACAAATACAATTAAATCATCATCATTAATTTAGGGTAAAAATTATCTGTCTAATTATTTTCTACACTATTCTGTATTTTTTGAATTGCTAGATATATAATGAATAGGATATGAAGAAAGGAGAATAGAGTTGAATTGAACCTCTACTTTCACTTTGATATTCTATGTTTCACTGAGGCCAAACATACTTCTTATGAAATAAAGATTTATAAAACTCAGAACAGAGATACGTGACCAAGACCTAGAAGCACATTCAGGCAAGTCCACGAAACACAAAGCACATCGATCATTGTGGTCATGGTGCCTGCTTTTCAGAGATTTTTATGTTACGTTTTCCTTTTCTTCTTACCCTAGAGCATCTCTTCTTATGTAATCAATTCGGAGCAGGTACATACCATTTGCAGTTTTTCTGCTTGGGTCTCACTTGATGTTTTATAAATTCAGATATCAAATCCTGGTACATACTCAGAATTGAATAGATTAGATCATGAGAAAACAAGGAGAATATAATTCACACCTTCTTTTATGATGGTCTTCATATCATATCATATGTTTTATGATACAACAAAGAGCATACAGCAAATAGCATGTTTGGGGAAAGCTAGGACATTTGGTAGAGTAGCGTATGTTTTAGATAAGACGTTCGTTTTTTAGGAAATCAAAACCAGACTATTTTCTTGCTCTTGAAATGGTAAGAACAGGTGTAAGATATTTTATTTTATGTTTTCATTTAGCATTTCATGTTTTTATAGACAATGCTATTTAGGGATCAGCATAAAAATAAAAAATGAGAAAATTTCCATAAAATCTTAACACTTAAGTAAATTATCCAGTCTTCTAAATAAAGGATTACTTTCAGAGATGTATTACTTTAACACATTTTTGTCCAGTATATTACAAATGTTTTAAACTAGTGTTTCCTTAAAAACCTGACAAAAGATCAGTTTGGAGACCAAAAGAAATTCCGCAACCCACCCTCCAGATGCAGAAAATGCCAACGTGTTTAAGTAATTTTTTATAAATCGTGATGCTGAAGAGCTTGAAATTTATTGTTTCATCACACCCCAGTGTAATTTTTCTCAGAAAGTAACTTCAAGGAATAATGTGCTTCCATATACCAGGCTGGCAGCATGATGATGCACTAACGTGTCATCCCACAGTCCATAAACATCCATTTCATCTATTTTGACAGGGTCTACTACCACATCGAAAGCAAAAAATTCAGCTCTACTATGTATACCATGGTAATGACTAGCATTTTTAAGAGTTTCTTGTAGTGGCAGGCAGTGTTGATCCTACCTGTGAAATAGGATCACTGTATATCCATTCTACAGATAAGAAAACTGGGGCTGAGAGAAGTTAAATTACTTTCCCAGTATAAACAAAGAATCTACTACAAAATGATATTTCTAATTCATTGGTTAGGTATCTAGAATAACAGGTATCCTCAGCAAAGTATTCTTGGAGAGCAGGGAGAATCAATCACTCCCGCATGTGAGAAGAGAAAAGCTGAGGCCTGGAGTGGGTGGGCGGGTGTCCTAAGACCCCATGGCTGGTTAATGCACAGAACGCAGACTGCCTGCCTACCAGGCCGGTACTCTTCTTCAGGAGCCCCACTCGTTATACCATCCTCTCACCAAAGGGCTCCCTGACTGCAACCTTCCAACAGTGAGCCACACGCAGGCCTCCCTCGCAGAGGCCCTCCTCAAGGGTGCCACACGTGCAGGACTCTCAGGAGCCCAGCCCTTACTTCGGATGGTTTCTGGTTCCGGGGAGCCAGACTGTGGGACCACTGGAGACTGGGAGCTGTTCTTCTTCTCTCCATTGACTGCACCAGCTGCTGAAGGAACAGTCTGGGAATCTTGATTCTCAGCACGAACGGTAAGTTTTACTGTTGTCTTTGCTGTCTTCAGAAGGCTAATAAACTGGCAGGTGTCGGTTTGGAAGGGAAACAAAATTCAAACGCCAATTAGTAGACTTATACCAGTAAGTCACCATCATTGCTGGAAGCTAATTCTATCTATGGTTGAGAGAAGAGACAGAGGCAAATGATTTCCTTGTTAGGACTTAAGGGGTGCAGAAAAAAAATGGCTCTAGTTTCTTTCTAGCTTGCCCAAATACCTGACAGAGGTTAGTTTAACTTCTACATTAAGTCTAGTTTTGACCAGATTCTTCCTTATGTAAGCATGAGGCTTTCAACTTTTTATATCTCCAATTCATTTTGTCCATTTTTCTGGATTTCTACAACCTTAGAAGATATATGGGGTATTTTACCCACTTCCTGATTCTACAGAGAATCTGAAGCAGCTTACACAAACACTTTTAATAAAACAGAAACACATATGTTAAAAGCAGAAAAAGAAAACTATGCAACAGAAAAATCAAGGCAAATGGAAAGTTCAAACAGATTTATGGGTTAAAAGATCCAACTTACACCATTGGTAAAACTGAATTTTTAAAAAATGGTTTTAAGTTTCTTGCTGGCCAATGTAGAAATGGAAACAGTTATGTGGTTCTCCCTCACTACGAGGAAGAAAAAGAATACCACATCTCAGGGAAACAAAGCTTTTTTTTTGGCACTTACATATGAAAGTCCTCAAGTGAGACTCCAAGTAAGTGTTATGATCTCTTTTGAGGAGAGAAAACCCAGGTACAAGAACTGTTTAACCCTAATAAAAGTTATACATTTAACAGTTGAATCTTAAAATCTGTTCATAATGCAGTATACACAGTGGATATTTATGGGAGCAAACATTCATAAAAAAGAACTCCTTTGGTGGTAACACTAAGTCGTTGTTAAGGAGTCTCAAGTTTTCCCAAGGGAAAACAGAAATGATATTTATCAAAAATGCCCAGTGATTACTGAATAATTTTCCACGCAACAGAAAGTAGCTTAATATCACCTTGACTGGAAAATAGAAATTGAAGAGCTGAATAACCTCTTCTTTTCTTTAAGAATAAGTCTAATATCACTACATAGCCCTAATTCCCTATGACCACACACACAAATACTTTAGCCATGCCCAAGGATGGGTTTATATTACTATTTACTTTATTTTGAAAAAGTACCTTTTCAACAGGATAGCCAACAACAATTTCATCATCTATAGCCAAGATCTGATCTCCAACTTTGAGCCGTCCATCCTAAATGGAAACATGTAAGATTTCAAGTGATTTTCCAGAGGTAACTCCCTCCTCCACCACTTTATAACAGTGAGAAAGGTAAAAACTTCACCTTAGCTGCTGCACCATGCTCTGTTAAACTCTTTATGATGACTCCACTGAGTGTATCTTCTTCACTGATAGCAATGCCCAAACCCCCCTGATCCTAGAAAAATAAAAACAAGACCACTTAGAAGACTTGAAAAGATTAGTTTTATCTAAAGGGATACACCCAAGGGCTAGAAAAGCAATTAAAAGTCTTCTAATGTTTACTATTAGAAATCTATGTTTTTTCAGCAAACTTCCAAATTTTTCTAATGAGAATAAGTTCTCCTCCATCAAACATTCCAGTGTTTTCACTCCTCCCATATGTCTGACATCTTTAGTGACATTTATAAAATATCCAGATAGCAAAAATGCATATAATAATTCAATCAAAACATTCAGCACATGCAAATTTGGTCTTATGTAACTGGCTGACTGAATAAGTCATTCAAAAACAACCCAAGAATCCTCCTGCCTCCTCTCTTTCTGGCCTGTAGCTTAGAATTAACAAGCAGGTCTGGCCCCTTCATTCTTTTCTGCCACCCTTCTTCCTGTAGCAGGCAGACTTGCAATTACTGTTGCATGCAATGTCCTTTCTGGGGCTGAACACTCAAGAGTTGTTTCTCCAGAGAATAGCATTTTGATTTGCTGCACAGTGAAAACGCCTTGTAGCCCCAAGACATACAATGAAAACCTGCCAAGGCTGGGGAGCTACACCTACTTTGTCTATATTTTCCACATTTTCTTTTATCAAAACCAAATGTTCAGTAATATTGGACTTTACCTACCTTTCTTTAATATTTATTTTAATAAAATTAAAATAGAGTTTTGAACATTTTCATTCTGGCCAGAGCTAGTAATCTTTTTCATTATAGTTTTTGTCCGTGGAAAAGTTACAAAAACAAAAAAAGAACAAAGGGAATCTTGTCATAGTTTCTCTAAAATATACATACAAGAGCCAAACTTGCCACCAGAGACATTTATGGTCATGACTATGACATCAAGGTTAGGTTTCACCATCCTTTTAAAGATTATCAACATTGTAGCTTTTCCAAGGTAGTTTATTAATGCCTGATGAGTTTTAGACTGTCACCAAGTATCTCTCTAACACCTCTCTCTTTCCAGGCAATCATTCATATGTATCAGCCAGAGAAAACTGGATCTTTAGAGTGAGCAGAACTGAGTTTACCTTCTACCTAGCTGTAGAAATTTGAATATGTCACTTAACATCTATAAAACTCAATTTTCTTACCTAAAATATCTAAATTTTCTTATCTGAAAAAAT
This sequence comes from Propithecus coquereli, assembly GCF_000956105.1. Taxonomy (NCBI): domain Eukaryota; kingdom Metazoa; phylum Chordata; class Mammalia; order Primates; family Indriidae; genus Propithecus; species Propithecus coquereli. The sequence continues at coordinate 826,947 of NW_012155840.1, forward strand.
AGAAGAAGAATAATCATATTTGTCATATAACAATCAGGAAAGTAGCACCTTATTGGTACAGTGGCATTTGCTAATTATTTACCTAACACCTCCACCCCTTTGTAAAAACTGGGAGATTTCCACTAGAATATCCATCCCCACCTCCCTAACAAGTCTTTCTGCCTGCCTCTTCCCCAGCCTCTCTCCCCCACCCTCACACTCTCTCTCCCACTTCCCTCTTCCTTCACATTTCAGGAGGTGGCTTTAAAATATGAGCAGAAATTCTTTGACACTGCTCCCTTCAGGAAGGGAAGCCTAACAGTAAGGGCTAGACTTAGTGACTTGATTCTAACAAATAGAATAAAGCATAAGCAGTAGTGTATAACTTCATAGCTATACAGTCTCCTTGCTGTTTCTCTTGGATCATTCACCCTGCAGGAAGCCAGCTGCCATTGTCATGAGGACACTCAGGCAGCCCCAAGAAGAGAAAATAAGGCTCCTTGCCAATAGCCACTTAAGTAAATAATCTTGGAAGTAATATCTAGCCCCAGTCAAATCTTTAGATGACTGCAGCCCTAACGGGCAGTGTGTAGGCAACTGCACAAGAGATTCTAAGCCAGACCACCCAGCTAAACTGAGCCCACATTCCTGACCCACAGCAACTATGAGACAATAAATGCCTGTTGTTTTAAGTTGCTAAGTTTTGTGGTAATTTGTTTTGTAGCAAAAGATAAGTAGCTCCAAGAATGGGGTTTGAACAACTTAAGTCAATTCTACAATTCTATTCTCATGGCCTGAGTTCCTGGCTCAAGAGTAGGCATGTGATCTGAACTGATTCAATTAGGATGGATTCTGGAACTTTTGCTCAGAACATATGAATAGCCCTTCTTTCCCCATCCCCCCAGCTATATGTAAAAGAAGTAGCACATGGCCCCAACTATAGGTGGCAGCCATTCTCAAACAATGGAGAAGATCACTTGAGATGACACAGTGTCACAGACAGAGGGAAATAACTGGCTCTTGATGACAATATTGAATTTCAGAATCAACTGCCCTTGAAGGTTGCTGACTTGAGTCCATAAATCCCTCTTCTTTGATTAAGCCTGATGGAGTTAGGGTTTTTTTTGTTATTTTCAACAGGAAGAGCCCTAAAAGGAACAATAAGGTATACGTCTGCATGTATAATATGCCCCAAACCCACTTGGAATACTACAAAAATAAATAAGTATATACACATCTATAATTTACTGATATCAGAAGAGCAGGATGATATATAAGAAAGGATAACAAGGTGTGACTTTACAGTTTCTTAGCCAACTGCTCAACTTTCCACTTACTTCTGCCAACTATATATAGTCCTTAGCAGGAAAAGATCTGAGAGACATTATTCTGGGCTAGTTAAAATAGTACCATATAGGGAATGTAAAAGAAATTAAGGAAATATATTTTTGGAGGAAGAGCTGTATAATTAAACAGCTAGAAAAGGGTAAACAAGAATTAAAAGTGGGATTAAACTAAACAAACTATTATTATTAGGAGAACTATTTGAAGGTGGAACATTCCCTAAAATTCAAAAGCAAAAAAGCTCTTAATTGTATTTGAAGGCTTTCACCATATAAAACTGTATGGATATGAAAGAGATCTTTGACAATCATAGAAGGTTGTTACCTGTTTTGATGTATAGGTACATACATCAAAGTTTGTTCCTGGGGCAAAGTGTGCTAAAAATATATCTTTAATCAAAAATATTTTCTGATAAATGGAATTAACCTTTTGGGTAGCTAGAGTTTAGATTATATACATAAGAAGTTTCTGTTTATACTTCTACTTTCCCATTTTAAAAATGTAAAAGATTAAAAAGAAAAAAGATAATGGACTTGTCAAGAGAGTTTCTAAGGAGTCAAAACAGAACTAGAAATGACCTGCTACTAGAGCTCCCATTTTGAGACAATCTAAAAATTATTCTCTCTTCCAGACTCTCCTGATCTCAACATCTTTTCCCTCATGCATGCATTGCATGTAAGCGTTCATTCATTCTGCCATTCCAGATACTTACTCAACATGAACTATGTATAACCACACTAAGATAGTGGGAGAGAAAGTGTAAGAGTTTCTTTTCTCAACCTGTGTGCGTTTTAGATGTATAGAAAAGATACTCACACGAAAGTTAATAGGAGAAATGCTCTTGGGCCAAACATAGTTAAGTGACACATAAATGAAGACATTAATAGTAACATTATATAGGCCAGAATATTGAAAGGATATTTCAAAATAAATGAGGTGAGATTTAAGCTGGGTCTTTAGTATATGTAAGATTTGGATAAGCTAAAAGCAAGCAGAAAGACCATCCGAATGATACAAGCAAAGGCAAGGAGGGATAAATTCTCAAAACATTCCCTACGGGCTTTTGATTCAAGTAAGTTTGACTGAAGTAGAGGAATCTATAGGGGTTTTAAAAAGGTAGATGAAGCCCAAATGCAAGCCGAAACAAGCAATGGGAAATGGGACCTGGAGGTAAAAGACCAGGATTTAAGTTCTAGCTCTACCATTTGGAGTCATAGGAACAGGTAAAAATGAGAAAAATAATAGCAATCTCACATGATTGCTAAGAAGTAAATGACATAATAAACAATGTAGTATTACCATTAAATTATTTTTTAAAATAATCATAATTTTAAAAAAATACAGGATAGTATAAATGACAAAGGATTTCAGATGAGGCATGAGTGTTAGAGTCTGGCTAATTCTCCCATCTTTGTTTAATTGAGTTTTATTCCCAGATTGATCTAATAATGGAGTTAAGAGTATAGAGGCTTATTGGGATATGTCACTTAACATCATTTTTAGCAATGGCTTCCTCAAGGGATGTTTTCAAAGACACATTCTACGCAGAACTCAGAAACTCACGGCTAAAAGTATTAATGTAAATAACTATAATAACTTGTACTGTGGTAAGTGCTTTATAGAAATTCTTAATCCTTATAATAGTATCTCTAATATAAAGGTATTATTTTCCCCATCTTATAGATGAGGAAAGTGAGGCCCAGAGAAGTTAAATGGTGTAGGAAAGCAGCCTTTACATGGCACGAGTGAGGCCATCTTGAAGTGAAATGGCCATGGTGACTGGATATTTGACTCCTGCATACCAAGGAATTCTGTAGCCAGGTCTTTAAACAATGCCGGTAACATACATAACTCTTCATAAAGATGTTTATCCAACCTTCCCAGTGGTCATGAGGCTCAGCAAGAAAGTCTGAGATGTGATCAGCTGCACATGTCTTTACCCTAAAACTTGCTATATAAAGGATATTTTCTAGAGGGTAGATGTGGGGATCCACTGTCTGATGGCCACCCATGGTATCACTTCCATATATAAGTCCCTATTAAATATTTCCTTCTGAGAAACTGAATTTGTCTGCCTCTTTCTCTGGCATCTCAGCTCCCTTGGCTGTTAGGGGTAGGTTTGCATATAGCTATTATGGCGGAACAAATGGCTTGTCTATAGCTCAGAGAAGTTAAGTGACTCTAAAAGCCCACACTTAAAATCATTAAAATCATGGTTAATTGCCTCTTCTGTCTAGCTGACTTTAAAATGAATGTTTCCCTTACTCACATTGGCTTTCATCAATAAATACATTCCAGTTACCTGATCTTCAGATTTGATTGAAATCTACATATAAATGGAAGCTTTTGGTGGGTAATACATTGAGGCTCTCCAAGTATTAGATTCCTGATAGCAACTTATTTAGAAAGGGCAGTGTACGTAATGGACATCCATTGAATCAATCAAAACGGAGGCTAAAAGCAGAGACCAGCTTTCATATTATAGAAAGAAGGAACTTTGCTCATTAGCTATCCAATCCCAACAATAACCCTCTGATATAGGCAGCCCCATTTATAGAAGAAGAAAGTAAGGATCAGTAGGATTAAGTCATTTATGGGGGATCACTCAGGATGTGAGAAGGGATTCTGGGAGACAGAACAGGCTTATGTCCATCCCACTGCTAACTTCCAGGCCAAAGAACTTGAATGTATCTGTTTGACAATGAAGGTCCTTGAAAGGTTCTGAGTAGAGGATTAAGACAATATGAACATCCATCAAGCACCTTAATCAGGTTGCTTAATGCAGGAAGAGAAAGCATCAGAGAAAACCAGTGGCAAGAAGCAGACAACTTTGCCAGCTTGTTCTTTCCTGCTTATGATAACATAATACAAAGCAATACTTATATATGTATGCTAGGTACTGGATGCTATACATATGTATATTTAATTATCACAATATATACTTAATTCTCACTACAACTCTAAGAGGGAAGTACAATTATTATGCCTATTTTGGAGAGGGGAAACTAGGTACAGATTAAGAAACATGGCCAAGGTCACAGTCTCACAGTCGGTAAGTGGCAAATCTAGGTCTCTGACCCATGTCTTTAAGTCTGTGTTCTCAACCACTACAGTATTCTGCTCCTTAGTCATCTAACAAGTTCAATTTACCAACATTTTATGGGCACTCATTATATCCTAGGATGTACTAAGCCTTAGGTGAATAAATCAGAATCAACACTATAAAAGAATATATGCAAAACAATTATCTTATTTTGGATTTTTCTAAAGATAAGCATTAACTAAGATTTTTTTTAAAAAAGTACTCATTATAAAGTATTTATACATTTAAATGTTTCATAATTAACAAATTATAGACAAATGATTACACTGTTAAATGCTATAAACTCTGACTACAGGATTTAGGAGGAAAAAAAAAAATCTATGGCCTGAAATCAGGAAGGGACAGAGGAAGACGTTATGTCTCTTAAACGGCAATAGAATGAGGGATCCTGGAATTCAAGTTTATCAACTTCTTGATAGAAATGGCAAAATGCTTTAATGACTTCTGTTCTTTTCTCACTATTTACAACAAAAATAGCCCATAATAAGGACTTCTTTTATGTGTATATTACAAGACTAGAGCAATCTACTTTTTATAGGGTTATCTATTATAAAAAAAGAAACCCAATCAATATATCAACATAGGGTATTTTATTTCCCTGAATACTTAACAGAGTCTGACCATGTGCCAGAAATTATGCTATTTTATAAGCAACTCATTTAAGATTTACAATTACCTAAGATAAAAGTACTAATAATATTATAATCTTAAATTTACAGGTAAGGAACCCGAAGCAAAGAAAGATCATACAATGTATCAGGTTTGTATCTGATGAAGCAAGGATTCAACCCAGACCAAACAAGCCCAGAGCTCAGGCTCTTAAACGTTATGCTGCATCACCTCATGGCTGGAGAGTCGTAATATGGACCACTCTGCTTCTTACTGTCTACAGCACTTCCTGCAAATATCCTCCTGTACCCCCACCCCATCCCCTTCTTCCTTCTTCTCCTTTCTGAGCATTTCACTGCTCTCTCTGCGTATACTCGTGTTCATCTACCATCCACCTGCTTTTTGGCATGAGCCTGAAGCGCCTGAAAACATTTATATGTTTCTGTCCAGCAAGTGGTCTTTTGAATGTAAAGATCAGATCTTTTCAAAGAAATACCTCACTGATGCCTATCAAAACTTCTAGCTATATGAGCTTTCCTTGTTATAAAAGACAAAGACTATAACTTTTATTTCTTTTTTATTTCCTCTATAGCAGGACCTTGATAAATGAAACAAGGAGAGATGGCTAAATTTCATGCCTTGGAATAATCATGAAAGAAAAAGCTAGGCCCCTGCTAAAGTATCAATTAGCATATTGTTTCTCAAACTCAAGTGTGCATTAGAATCACCAGGAAGGCTTATTAAAATACAAACTTCTGAGCCCACCCTTAGTGTTTCTCATTGAGCAGGTATGTCTGGGTGGGTCTCAGTGACTGCCTTTCTAACAAGATCCCGGGTGATGCTGATCCTACTGATCTGGAGACCACACTTTTGAAAACCAATAGAACACTGGAGTGAAGGTACTCACATCATTTCATTCCAATTTAAAGCAGATTTACCTTGGGGAGCTCCAGATGTTGCACATTTTTAAATGAACCGAGGTCCACAGCTGTACCAGAAGTAGTAATACTTGGCTCTGTCTGACAGAAAGAAAAGGCATAAAAGGCAACTGAGTATTAGGTATTTTTGTTTGTTTTAATGTAAGAGCCGCTTAATCAAAAATTATTTCATATATTATAATTCATTATTACTATTTTAACATTTTATGGAATATATGAACATTATATTCTCTTCAAAATACATACAAGGTATGACTGGACAACAATTATTTTAGAGCACGGAGAGACCAAGCGGCTCTGGGGACTGCCTGGATTTACTCCATAATGAAATCTAATAGCAACCCAGCTACCAACAGTGACACTCGAAACAGAACACCAGCAGACGTACCACTCATTATTCTTTACTCTGTTAGTTACCAAGTGAATTTAAAATTAGTAAATGTTTTACCTGAACATTACTAAAATATTCCATTTCCTTAAGGGATATATTTAGTACAATTAATATGAAAATAAAATTTTCTCCTTTATAATCTAGACATCTTGAATAACCACCTGATTCAGTTTCACATCAGGAACAGTTAGAAGGAGACAATGATTTGTACATCTATCTTATGTATAAATAAGCTCTATGTTTATATATTCATTGAGGGAGGAGTGTTTCTGTTCCTACACCTTCCCCTGCTCATAATCACCATGGCTCCTCTAATTTCAAACTTTTCACTTTCTACTTTTTCCTTTTATTCATCTTATATTTGGAGCCAAAGTTTTCCAAATCAAAACAAAACTCCCACCAAAAAACTCTCTTAATTCTTTGTCACCCTCTAGCCACTGCCCTCTCCCTCCTTAATTTCTTTTCCATCATTTGTTTTCTGAAAAACCACTAAATAATCTCCTAATTGCCAAATCCAAGGGACTCTCTTTAATCATCTTCCTACTGGACCTCTTTGAAGCACTTAGGGTGTAGAATATATACTTTTTCCTCCAACATGCTCTCCTGGTTTTTCTTCATCCTGCCTGAACCCTCTTTGTGAGCGTTCCTCCTTATTGGTGATAGTACACGGTTCTGACCTCACCCTCTTCTTCTCTCTAGTTGCTTCCCATAGGCAAGCACCTCAGCTCCCGTGGCTAACAAATGCCAAATCCATGTCTATGGGAATTCATCTCCAAACTCCAGACCAAATGTCCCAATGCATACTTCCACCAGGCTTTCCAACAGGCACTTCATTCTTAAGCTGCCTAAAACAGAATGTACTATATTTTCGTAAATATCTGCTACTCTTTTCTATCTTTTCTATTTTGGTGAAATATAACTGTCCATCATGTCACCAAACCAGATGTCTGAAAACCTTGTACATCCTGTTTAATTCACCAGTGTGTCCTCAGCTCAAAGAACAGTACCTGGTACAAGGCAGATTACCCAGGAAATATTTGTTGGATAAATAAATTCTCAACTACTCAAAATTTTTCCTCAATGAGTACATTTAGTTGGGGATGAAGTACTATCAATTTGAGTACTAAACCTCTGACATAACCATCCTCTCCTCTCTTGCCTTAGTTCAGGCCCTCATTATCTTTCTCCTGAATTATTCCAATAATTTTCTTACTCCCACTAACTTAACTTCTTTCCCCTGCTACCTCTGATTTTTCTCTACACTACTGCTGGAGAAGTTTTTAACAATACAGTTCTCATTTTTTGAGCTCCAGATTGCCTCAAAGTCGGCACGTTAGCCTATTAATGTTTCCCATGATCTCATCCTATATCCCCTTCCTCAGTGACTCTTTTCTCACCAGTCCCCATTCTTTGCCCTGCACTGTTCATTAATGCTCTACAATTTTCAATTCCCTGCACTCTGTAGAGCATCCATGCCATTTCTCACTCCATGCTGGCAATGCTTTTTACCCTAAATCTTCCAATGCATACTTCCCATGTAATGTCTTCCATAAGGTCTTATTCTCACTTCTCTACAGAGGCAGAACTGACAACTCTTATTCTACCCTCCCTATTTCCTATGCAGGCTACAGGTAGCCTTCGTGTATGTGGCATGCTTATTTACATGAGTGTCTTTTAGTACTAGATAAGCTCCTTGAGGACCAAAGTTATAACTTATCTACCTTTGATATCCCTGTAAGTGTTCTATAATTGGTAACTGAATTAGTAAGGGGTACAGCAATCAAATCTATCCAGAAAAACAAACAAAAGTGACACATACCTCCTTATTTTGAAGATTCTCTGAGGTAGAAGGCAAAGGTTCTACTGTATTTCCAGGACATACAGCCATCTGACTCACTGCATCTTTATTTCTAAAAGAAAAAAAGCATCACCCTATCATAACATAAAGATATTATTTTCATTCTCTTGAGTAAGAAACATTACTAAGTAACATTCTCTTACTTGAAGAGTCAGAAACATTATTAGAAAAAATTCTCTAACCTCAAAGACCTAGAACTACAGCACTTACATATTTAGAAATGCTTTGCTTTCATTCAAAAGAAGTCAGAGTCAAAATGCCAACAAGTATTTGGTAAACCAACAAAAGAAGATGCTCACCTAATAAAAATTATTTTTACTTTAGAAGGAGCACATTTAATGATTGATGAAGCATTCTGATGACTTCTTCCATATAAAATTTGACCATTGATCTGTGAGAAATAAATATCATTAGTTGAGCCTGAAATTCTAATTTCATAAATTATTATCCTATCTAGCTAATGAAAAGCATATTTTTTTCTTCTCTTAAAATATTATATGTATTTTCTTCCCCAGAACATTAACCTGACTCTTGATGGTAAATAAAGTTCATGTTTATAGCCAACAATAAAATGATGTACACGAAGTCTAATATCCAGAAACTGCTGGTACAGAGGCACCACTTGGACCAACTGCAGGAGAGCAGAAAGCAAATCTCTTGGCAGGCATGGGGCTTGCAGCATGCTCTGCACGAAGGGCTCTGTGGAAACACCTGTGGCCTGCAAAGCCCATTCTGGGAAGTCCCCTACCATCACATTTCCCAGTTAGTCTCGAAACTCATGGCCTGGGAATAGCCATTGGGAGAAGCAATGCTGAGCAGATTCAGGACTTAGGCAGCAGTCTGTGCCTAGGCAGCACAGCACCCAGTGCAAACTGCCAGCTCAGTCATCTAGTCATTTAGCCTCCGCTGACTGAGCCTCCCGAGTCAGTAGAGAAACACACTTGGCACGAGTTAGAGTATAAAGGCAATGTAAAGACATGTGGATCCCAGTCTACAGGAGGCAAGGACAAACACTACAAGCAAATACAATTCTAAACAGTATAATGTATCAGCCACAAATTTCCTTTGTTTGGTGGGCTGAGTTACTGCTTTTGTATGTAGCCTTAACCTTGACTCCACCCACCTCACCCCTATCATTTCTCCCGTTAGTGATTCAACTTCCAGAATGTCTGGTGGGTCAGCCTCATTACTGGAGAATGATTGGTTACTTGGCTTTTGAAAAACTCCTAATAAAAATGCAGCAGACAAAATAAATGTTTTTGAAGTGTGATCTTTATTACTGTCTTACAGCACAAATTGTTTCTGGTGCTATACAGTCATGACCTTTTAATGGGAACATGGGCTTTACTTAGCAGAGATTTGGTCTAGAGCCAAATTTGCTGCAATGCATCTATTTTATTAGGCAAGTAATAGTTTTCTCAGTCACCATGAGGTCTGGGTGATTTTCTGGAAACTGATGATTCCACCGCACTGATACAGCAAGGGTAAATTTAAAATTTTCCATAAGAACTTACCTCTAGAAGCTCATCTGCAATCTGCAGTCGACCATCTTTTCCCGCTGCTCCATTTGGATCAATTCCCACTATAAAGACACTCATTCTGGATCGGTCTTTGTTTCCAGCAAGACTTAGACCCAAACCACTACGACCTTTCTCCAGTTCAATCATATGTAGCTCGCCTGTTAGGGTTCCATAACGCTCTCTGATATTTTCTACATACAATAACAACAAAACATACATATTTAAAGTTAATTCACTGGCAAATGCTTTACTGTAGAAGGCTATTTAGTTTTATCTCAAAAGGGCATTATTTGTACCAAAATGTAATCTTTACCAGTTAAAAGCTAATAGACTGGCCACCTGGGCATCAGGCCTGGTTTCCTGGAGTGCCCAAACTTGGAGGAACTTCTTTGCATCTACAGTGCAGAGAGCACAGTGTCTGATTAATCAGTTCATCTTGAGGTGATTAGGCCCAGGAGAAGTAACTCACATTTATAAACTTCCAAAAGACTATGATTAAACCAGAAACTTATCTTATCATTTGCAGAAGAGAACAGAACTAAGGCATCCAGAATATTTGTGTGTACTGATCAGTGGGAGCTTTTCTCATAGGAAAATCTACATTGTAGGTTACATCATGCTGGGCAGTTGCTGGTACATATATTCAGAATGAAGGGAATGGGTTTTCTTTTTGCACAGAGCCATAAGGCTAGGACAAACTGATGGAACTGTCCCACTTTTGGGACACATTGTCCTAATTAGATTAGCCGCACCATTTACAACTCCCATCCGACATCTTAAAAAGGTAAAGTCTATTGTCCACTCCCTTTAATCTTAGAGGGCAAGGCCCCAGATAAGTGGCTGGCCAGCAGCCAGTACTAACTGCCAACCATGTGAGTGAGCCATCTTGGAAGTCCAGTCCAGCTGAGCCCAACACCACACCTTGATAGATTAATAATAAATTGTTGTTTTAAGGCAATGGTCCCCAGCCTTTTCAGCACCAGGGATTGGTTTCATGGAAGATAATTTTTCCATGGACCGGGGGACTGGAGGAGGGGGATGGTTTGGAGATGATTCAAGCACATTACATTTATTGTGTACTTTATTTATATTATTATTACATTGTCACTTGCCACTCACTGATAGGGTTTGGAAATGAGTCTGCAGGTAATTGATTTGTTATGGCCTCTGTGCAGTCAAACCTCCTGCTAATGATAATCTGTTTTTGCCACTGCTCCCCAGCACTAGCATCACCACCTCAGCTCCACCTTAGATCATCAGGCATTAGATTCTCATAAGGAGCGCGCAACCTAGAACCGTTGCATGTGCAGTTCATAGTAGGGTTCGTGCTCCTATGAGAATCTAATGCCATTGCTGATCTGACAGGAGGCGGAGCTCAGGTGGTGATGCGAGCAATGGGGAGCGGCTGTAAATACAGATGAAGCTTCGCTCGCTTACCTGCTGCTTACCTCCTACTGTGCGGCTCAGTTCCTAACAGGCTATGGGCCAGTACCAGTCCATAGCCCAGGGGTTGGGGACCACAGTTTTAAGCCATATTTTGGGGTAACTCAATAATAGAAAACTGAAACATCCCAGTTCACATTTTCCTCAGAGTACATTCTGGCCACCTTGATTAGATTAGCAGTATGCTCTAATATCATTGATAATAGGCTGAGAAAACTGCAAACTACATGGCTAATGTCATGCATTCTACATTCATACTTAACAGCATCAATTTCATAAACTGCCATCTCCTGACTCCTTCTAGAATCTAGCGGTATGACTTTTATAGTCTGTACTTTTAAAAAACAGGTATTGTCATATTCTTTAAGGAAATACTGAGATTTTTTTAAATAAAACTTTTTAAAACAATGAAATTTATAATTTTTGGCTATATTTTTAATATTTTCCTATAAAATGGTTTATTTGCATAGAAAACAGAGACACCCCATTTATCCTAATAACAGCTGCCTTTGAATGATTGCTGTGCACCAGGCATTGTGCTTAGCATTCCTCAGACATTATCTAATTTAATGTAAGCAACCTGAGGGAAAAACTGCAATTCAAAAAGAGAACAACTGGGCTAAAAGTTAGAGGAAGTTAAACAACTTAGCAAATGCCAAAAGTTTTGATCTCCACAATTATACTATGTTACCCTCCTAGAACAAATAACACTAGAAGTTCAAGGTATAGTGTCAATAATAAACAGATTTTACAATGAGGACTCTGAGGCCCAGGAAGAGGCGATGACTTCTTTAAGATAACAAAGTGACTAATCCAGTACTAGCTTTTGAGACAGTACCCTGTCCTTAATTCTCATACATCAACAGGAATGCACATTTAAAGGAAAGGAAGAACATGATTTCATGCCTCAGGAATGTATGCTGTACTAAAGCAAAACAAACAGCATTTTTTCTACACAGAATTGTACTACATATCACAAAAGTTGCAATGTATTTATTCATCCAGGGCAGCTTTGAGAAATTCAGAGCAATTTTAATACCTCTTATAATTAAGTACATAACAAAAGACAACTTACTCCAGCTGTAACCAAACTCATCCTCTTTGTCCACCTCTTCTGAGATGCTGCTTGCAGATGACTGTGCATGGTCACTGCCCATTTCTGCAGATGCTGAAGGAGGGGGTGGGGGCGCACTGCACAATGGAGCCTTCTCTGGCTCTGACTCTGACTGACTGGGGGCCTGTGGGAACAAGAAGAATGCAGTGGGTATGTGCAATTTAAGGAAGAAAACTTCAAGGAAAAGAAATAAGAGTATAATGTCAAAGACAAAGACTGACTTTTAAAGTATCTAACAAATAATGGAATGTTCACATATACAGAAAATGTTATAAAGGATTCAGGTAAAGTTTAAATATACTAAACAAAAAAGTATCACAGCACAATTCATTAAACTGCTATTTGCTATTATAAGCCAATCAATTATTCAATTTGAAGGCTTAAATGACTTAAAACATGATACAAACTTTCCTTTCTGGAAAAAAATTTTTCAATCAAAATTTAGCATAAATATGCAGAGTTCTGGGCAAGATTTTCAGGGTCTAGAAAGGTCTGCCAAGAAACTAAAAAAAAAAAAAAAAAGAAAATTATCAACGAAGTTGCCCTTCAAAGCTTGTTAGTGAGAACATATATGAAGATTCTTTATTGCTACCTGAATCCTCTCTCCCAATGATTCTCTCAACAAATCCAAGAAAACGAGCATGACACATGCAGGCTTGTGTACCAGGCAGCCAGTTTGTTAGCACAGAGCACACAGCCTCAGTTCCGAGGGACAGCACCATCTTTCCCTTGCCAAGGTAGCTTGTGAGGTAAATTAGAAAACATAGGACAATACTTCACACTAAACCAAAGTGTAGCATACTTGCTGTCACTCAAGACCATAGGTCCTATTTCAAAAAAAAAAAAAAAGGATTTGGTATTTGGTATCATCCAGTTCTTATATTAATATTATAGATTATTAAACAGAATATTAGAGTTCGAAAGGCCTTTAAGTGATTGAGTTCATTTTATTCATTTTGCAGATGAATAAAAGTTTTTGAACCTGAGGCCAGGAGAAGCAAAAGATTTTGTTCCACATCACACAGTGGCACTACACTTCCTTTTGCTTAATTCTTAATCCAAAGCACTTTCCATTATACCATGTTGTCTCCTATAATTTCCACAGTAAGATGGTACTTAACTCAATGGTCTGGGACACCAGCTAAAGTTTTAATCTTTGTATGAAGCTGTCCCTGATGCCTTGAACCTACAGTTTTCCTATCCTTCTTTGTTTTACTGTTTGTTTGTTTGTTTGTTTTTTGTTTCTATTTTTTTGAGACAGGGTCTTGCTCTGTTGCCTGGGTTAGAGTGCAGTGGCATCATCATAGCTCACTGCAACCTTGAACTCCTGGGCTCAAACAATCCTCCTGCCTCAGCCTTCTGAGTAGCTGGGATTACAGGTACAAGCTACCACTTCCAGTTAATTTTTCTATTTTTTGTAGAAACGGGGTCTCACTCTTGTTCAAGCTGGTCTCAAACTCCTGACCTCAAGCAAACCTCCTGCCTTGGACTCGCAAAGTGCTGGGATTACAGGCATAAGCCACTAAGCCCGGCCTTATTTTATTTTTTTCTGCATAAAAATCTCTCTGATATAACTTATCTTAAGTTATGTTTATACCTAGAAAAAAAGTTATGATTTTTAAAAAACCTACTTCTTTTAAGAATACACTGAAGGATAGGTATATACAAATACTTAGGAATTATTAATTGGTGCCAAGAATCAGAATATCACAAATTATATCTCACACCTCAACTATTTGACAGTGAATGTGATCTTTCTTTGATGATTCAGAAAGCACTAAACTTTCTGGTAAAGCAGAGAACCGGCTGACAGAGACTTAAGAGCAATGGATTTTCAGGTTACAGAATCTGCTGTATTAAAATGTTCAACTCACACATCATCGGACAAACAGATAAAAGTTCTAGTGCAAATGAAACCCTTGTTATCTTCCCAAACGCTGTGCTATAAATCTCTCAAATGATGTACAAATAAAAATGAACAAACATAAAAAATTCGTTTGATCCAATGCAGTTTCACTAATCACAGTAAAAGGGAGGGAGGATGTACTTCAGAATTTTTCTGGTTAAAAAAATCTACTTCTCTTTAACAACAGAAAATGCTAGTAAGTATGAATTCAGTCCATTTCATTTTTAAAAAGTAGAACAAAATCTAATCTATACTTCCTATAGTTTTAACAAATCTATAGATGCACATTATATAGATCTTGCTGCATAATTTTCCTGAGCTGTTATTTTCCTTAAGAACAAACAAACAAACAAACCCTGCTTATATGAAAAAGTATTTGGGATCTTAAGCACAACATTTTCATACTGTGAGTAAATCAACATGGGGCCCTAACCTCTCTGACTAATCATAAAGCTAATATAAGCCTGTATTTACCTGAGGGGCAATTGGGTGTTCTATTTTACTACGCCAGTACCCTGATTTTCATCAAGATCATGTATCTGGCTTGTTACTGGTACTTCTTAAAATTTGTTAATGAAAATATAGCTCTTTAGCAAAAGTCATTTAGCCTTCATTGGCAAAAATGCAAAGTGCCCTTGAAATCACTCCATGCCGCGTATGTACAGATCAAGGGCAGCACACACGTACAGCACGCTGTAACACACTCACTTAAGAACATGTCACACAGAGACAAACCTTAAAGGGAGTGGGAGCAAAAGGGTTAGTTGGGGAACAATGGAAGATAATTCTACTTGAATTCTGTAATTCCTACAGTAATAGAAAACATATTCCTTCAGATATAGCATCATTGGTTATCCGTATTACAATAACATGAAATCTGATGAATATTCATAAAATTTTTCCTGAAAGAAATTGTTGACAGCTTTTTTCCTTTTCATGATCAAATTATGGTATATAAAGTCTTGTAAATTTTTGTTTTAATTTTGGTTTTATAATTTCATCAGAATATGAGAATATCCAAATATAGATTTACGAGCACTGAAACAGTTATGTTTCCTGATTCAGGCATTTACATGGATATGCTTTATGAATATTCAAAAGATTTCTGCATGTACACGTACACAATTATTTGCAGAGTGAATAACTCATAGGAGAGCTTTTATGACCTCGTTGCAGAAGTCTGAAAAGGATTTAAACCAATACAAGGTTTCAAAGAAGAAATTATATGTGAAAGTAGTTCATACAGTTGGCCAACTAACAAAAAATTAAATATCAGAAAATTTAAATCACACCAAAATGCAGAAAAGGCACTGGACTCATGATTCTCTCTACTTTTCAGAAGGGCCATTTAATTTCAGTGATAAAAATGAATATTCTCTGGCAAGAAAATGTGCTTAAGAAAGGATTTGCATGCCCACTCCAAACGCACAGTTGTGTTTTTTTTTTTCTTTTCTGCCCAAATGTAGTAAATAGTGAACTGGGACAAAGGCACAGTAGTAACAAAGCAAAGAACAAAACACTTGCAAAGGCAATGGCAAGACAATGGGCATTATCCAACCTTGTCAGTGTTGAACTGTAGAGAGTCAGCAAATGGGTTAGTGCTGCTGAAGTTGTACTTAGGGTAAAGGTTGTGCGGCAAGGAAGGCAAAGGGGATTTCTAAAAGGAAACATAAGAGGCGCTGAGCGCAAAAGGAAGTATTTAAAACAACTCAGTTTTAGGAACAAAGTACTTAATGGTTTTAAAAACTGTGTGAAACAAGATCCTGTCAGATCCAGTAATCAATGGTAACATCTTAAATGGTCTGGAACTAAAGATTTGTCTCTAATGACCTGAATGTATACCCGAGTCTAAATCAGTCCACAAACCGCATATGAAACTAGCTTGTCAAATTGATTCCAAATTGCTTTTATTTTTACTGAATGTCTTCACTGTCATAGATAGAGGCACATACATTTTGCTGACTTTATATATTAATATATGCTTCATGCATATCAATAAATGTGTTTAAAAATTTAAACCACAAAAGTTTTCATTTACATTTACAGGCTAATTATGTTTTGTTTTGTTTTGTTTTTTAAATAGTCTATCTGTTCCAGAATGCAAATTAAACATCTGTCTACTAGTTCACTGGTAACCTTCATTATTCTTTTCTTTCATTTCCCTGTAAGGAAACTTTTCATACTTTGACTTAGGGGTGGGGAACCTGCGGCCTTGGGGCCACATGTGGCCTTCGGATTCTTGACTACAGCCTTTTGACTGAATCCAAACTTCACTGAACAAATTTGTTCAGTGAAGTTTGGATTCAGTCAAGGGGCCGCACTTGGAGATCTGGAGGGCCACATGTCGCCTTGAGGCCCCACGTTCATGGAGGGAGCGACTGTCTTTTTTTTTATTAAAAAAAAGCAAAATCAGCAATTTGTGAAGACATGAAATCCTGTACAGTGGTTAGTGTTCTCTCTTTCTGCCCACTTTTTGTGGAGGCAGAAACATGGGGATTCACGTTTTTAAAAAATTTCCTATAAAATTTCCCATATTATTGGGGAATTTATGAGGCTTTGGATAATATTTGAAGTCCTGCCTTAAGAGTTTTCCTCATAGGTTTTGTGGCTCGCCTGTAATAATCCCTGAGCCAGACTGTTAAGAGTTGAACATACATTTTAAAGGCAGGATGACTGCCAGATACAATTTAGCATTTTCATAGTTAAAAAAAAAAAAAAAAGAAAAGTAATTTCCTTAGCACAATAAATTCTTCTTCTTTTCACACCCACTATCTTTTTCTTTTATTGACTATATCTTTCAGGGGAAATTGCAGACATTTAAAATTCATTTTGGCTCTAATTAAATGTTTGTGTTACTTCTCTCTATAAAAAAGTCCCACTGGCAGGCATCAAGTGTAGAGAAAGGTTGTCATGTGACACCACCCTGTATGGGAGAACACTCTGGAAAGACTCTATCCTCAGTACGCCTGCACTAAAGCTTATGCCACATTCCCCTTTCAATCTGCTCTTCTTGCAATGTTTTTCCTACAGAGGGAAGACGGGAAAAGAAACGGGCACAATGACATTTCTGCTCATCTCAACTTTCTCCCTGCTTTTCAGTTGAAAATGTCAACTCCTGCTTTACAAAAGTGAAGATCACAAATGCCAGGGAACAGGACCATTTATTTATTAAGGTGCAAGAAATGACTAGATAGAAATGAAAAACATATCTTAGGCAAAATAATTCAATGCTATGGATTGTAGAGATTATTTCTAATCCTCATACATGGGATTTTTAGGTCTCAAGTGTCCTTTATAATTCTGTAGAAAAACAGAAAGCAAAACTATAATGGCAAGAAATGGAATATTTAAAGAGAATTTTAGTTTTTTTAATTTTTATTTTACTTCTTTTGTTTTATTTTTTTAATTTGCAGATTTTATAGGATTAGAATTTGGCCCTGATAGTAGAGTATAAAAGTACAGTACAAGCATAGCAGATGAAATGGTAGATCACTTTATTATTAGGGAAAGATTTATAGAAACAGACTATGTTTCTTATTAAATTATCAATGACAGAATTTCTGTTTATAGTCCCAAGGCCTGATAAAAGCAGAAACGGTATTAATTAAGAAGTAGCACAAAGAAGACAAAAACATTCTCCAGCCCATTAATGGGGCCCAGCTTTCAGTCAAACAATGTGATCAGAATGAATTCTGCGAATGGTCAAACTGGTAGAATTTACAGGGCTAGTTCTGGAAACTTCTGATTTTTGAATAGCCTACAGGTCAAAGAGACTGACCGGCTTTTCAGCCTATGTATAAGGTTTTCTAGAAGCTTTATCCTACATCTATAAATAAAACATTTAGCACTGAGAGACTCTTAAGTATGCATACTTGTGATTTTTTTTGTTTCGATTACTGGAGATATGATAGTTTCCATAGGGATGTAAACCATTGAAAACAAAGTACATTTCATTTTAAACGCAAAATTAATTCTAATTTCCCAAAGCAAAACGAGTATAACTTGACTAAACATGTCATTGTAAGCAAGATTTATCCTGGAATAATTGCTATAAATCAGGTGTGATTATACCTCAGATAATAGTAAATAGGAAAATTTTCCAGGTGTATGAGACAAAATCTTCCCAGCTCATTAGAAAATGTGAATGACATTGAAAGAAATGTTTGTAGCTTAAGTTTTTAAAGCAATATTGAGAATCACTATTCAGCAATTTATATTAATAGTATTGTCCCAAATGATGTAAAAGTTGGAAATTAAAAATAAAACAAAAAAAAGGAATAAAACCCACCCACACACAAAAACATAGCTTTAACTTAACAGCCATTTACCAACATTATCATGCTGTGTCTATGTTTAACACACGAATGGAAACAAATGTAAAAAGATTTATAGTTATTTGAACAAACTGAATAGCATCTGTAAAGAATGCAGCATGATGCAGCCCTACCATTTGGCAGATTTTCTATCTGAATGGATAATTATTACCTAACAATAAACAAATGAATGATTAAAAACTGCAGATGTGAAGATAACTGCTTACATTAAGAACTACTAAATTTATTCCTTACAGTGAACTCAGACCAATTACACCTGTCTTGACAACAAAAGGAAGGACCAGTAAGATAAATCTGGTCACTTCATTTATATTTCACAGAATAGAATATTGGTAAGTTACTTTGACAGATCTTATCTACAGAGGAGTTTGCTACTTTCCTTCTATCCTTTGAGCATTAATATCTTAAATTCTTAATTTTACAGTTAAAATTAAATATATTTATGCATACAATTACATATTTTAAGTTTTAGAAGATGCCTTTAACTTCTCTCATATATGTTGATATTTTTCTTTTAAAGGCAACCCACCCTAAAAACTGGTAAACAGATAATTCAAGAGAGTAGGTCTGACAGGATTTGTCAACTTAAATCTGAAAGGGAAGTCTCTAAGAGCTTCAGGGCATCTAGGAAATGCCTGAAATGGTATGCAAACTTTTGAGTGAATGTGTATGTTTCTGAGGAACTTTCAAAGGGATATGTGACCCCAATATACTTAATAATTGTTGGATATGAAAATATTTTTTTCATGAGACATAAAGAACGAATAGAAAAACAATTTTAAAGTCTTGGCATAATTTTCATCTTCAGTATCATTAGGATACATCAAATACAAGAAGCCTCACTTTGTATCTTCTCTCTCAACAATATTCATTAAATGTACTTATATTTTCTAAAATATTTTTTAAAGCTTTTACCTGTGACGACTGACGGTAAAATGGGTTAGTAGGGTTTTGTCTAGAAGTAGCTATACAGTGATGAAGAGCTATACAATGATTGTGGCTGGGAAACAGCAATTATGAAATCACTTGTAAATAAACAAAGTCTACCCTGTGAAAATTTAATATGCAGTGGCATACACAAATACATTAAATATCATTCACAGGTGATCATGGGATTGCATAAGCAGGAGATTCTGTCTAGAGAGTAAACTTAAAGAAAATATAATTTCTCTGGCTTCTGAGGGATGCCAGTAGAGATCATGGGCTATTAACCTGAATGACCATTCCACATCCCTTTTAACACCTTGTGTATTTTGTGATTATAATCAATACTAGATACCATCTACATACCTATGGCCACCAATATATCTTACTTCCATGTGTTTTCAACAGACTTCAAAAGTCTTTAATAAACATGGTGAAAAGGATTTCCAGGATAATTCAATTTTTGAAAAAGCAAAACAAATTTTAACAAGTCTGAGATTTCAAAAATCGATGTCTTTGCTCATACAGACAACTTGGCCCTTGATACATTAGATTTCCAAGTTGAACACTGTTTGGATATGCCTACCTTGCCCTTTGTGTTCGCTTACCCTTGGTCTGTTTATAATGCTCTGTACCATAAAGACTACAGGGTTGCCTGCTTTCCGAATGGCTTCCACAGCTTGCTCATGGCTTGCATCTCTGAGGTCCATTCCATCCACCTGCAATGGAAGGCCTCAGCTTAACATTTCAAGAAGCTATAGAACAACAACAATTTGTGGATATGGAATTTTGAGGATCCTTGGTTAGGACCCTGGAAAATTTGTTTCAGTATTAATTGAGACAACTTGTGAGGCTGCAGAACTTTTCATCTGTCCAGCAGACTTGTGGTTCCTTGTTTTGGACACAGATTTCTGTCTCCAATAATCAACTGGAATAATAATCAATTGGAATGAAGGCTCTGTTTCTGCATTCCTTACATTGCTCAGCTGTTCCTTTAAATTAATACATCAGTATCATTAAAGAAATAATATAGGGGAACTGCCTAGCAGCACTGTCTTTATCATGAAAGTCACTGCACTAATTTTCTTCTAATTCACTATGGAGTGGTTTGGGAAGTAGGAGGATGATGCCTTGTACATTTCTCTCTGTACAGGGGAGCTTGAAGTTAAAAACAAAATTCTAACATCCAAAAAAATCAGATTATGGTAAGGTTAGTTTGGCAAAAGACTCTTTGCAGTAGACATGATAGGAGTTGTAAGCCAAGAAATTGTGCTTATTTGTTAGTAATTCTTAAATAAATAGGTTGAAAATGAAAGTTATTTTGTAAATTTCATTGAACATGGCTTGCCTGAGTGATGTTCAGCTCGGCTTATACACTGCATGAATAAGAAGGAAAATAGTTTAAGAGGCCAAATGCTAATCCTGCCAGAAAACTACAGGATATTATTATCATTTTATTATTTCCAATTACCATGATATGATATATACAACAAAATAATAAACTCAGAGTGGACACACTTCTGGAAAATTATTAGATCTTTGCATAGAACATTATCACCTTATAGCAATTATATATATTTAGTTAAAAACCCCCCTCAGGTTGATACTTGAATGACATAACAATATTTTTTCAGTGCACATTAAAAATGGCATCTAACTTTTTTATAGAACAAAAGTCAGTATTCATGTCTATGAAATGTCTACTATATATTCCACTTGTGGGAAAATTTAACCGGATGTTAAATATCTTTACTCAAATCCAAAGAACTCTATACTCAGAATGGAATATTGTGCAGATCTCTGCTCACCTAGTCTACATACATTTTCAGAAACTCTTAGCAGAGACACATTTTAGAATCCCCAGGATTACAGAGAACTAAAGCTTTCTTATTTACTGGAAAAGCCCTGGCACATATGGCACTCAGCAAATCATTGCTAAATTGCATACAGTATTTTACAACACAAAAAAGTCCTTTCTTTTCAATTTGAAAAGACGTTTTCACTCTTTTAAGACATTTAAACAACATTTAGGGAAAACTTATGACCAATTATTTCCATAAATAATTATAAATATTTCTTACTTTTTCTATTTAGATCAAAGGTATTTAACAACAAAGTATGCATAAAATAAACTTCCTAGTGATAATCTAAAACTGGAAATTTTAGATAATACCCTAACTAAAAGAGCTCTTTAAAAGGGGGCTAAGATATCTAATGAAAGTCATGGCTGATATGTTATAACCTTCTTCTACAGAATTACAGCATTTTAATGTATAAGATATATAGGCTTAGAAAATGAGAGACAATGACTTGTATAAAGTAAATATAATGGTCATTATAGTAGTAATAAAGTTGTCTTTATTTGTAAGTTGTCTCTTTTAGTCTATTCTATAAATCCTGAAAACTCAGAAAATCTGGGTCAGGTACTCCTTTCTCTATCCTTCTCAATAAAACTAAGTTTATGCTGATCAAATAATTTGTCACACTGTTCTGCAGTGACTTGATTACTTTCAAGTCTGTCCCACTTGGCAGGCAGGCATGGTGCCTTGTTTACTGTGGGATGCCCAGAGCCTGTTATAGCACCTGGAATGCAACAGCTGTTCCAAGAGTATTTGTTAAGTAAATCAGTGACGGACTCACGAGATAAGGGTCTATTTAAAATATTTAACTTTGCTTTGAATTGAGGGATTAGGTACAATTTGGCCACATGCTTCTCTCTGGAACGTAACAAAATACACATACATGTGTACATGCATGCACCTAAGTGTGCACGTGCACACACACACGGAGAACCTTCCGTGGTGAACAGACATAGCACTGAGAAGGAGGAAGGAGATCCTCACTTGGACTAAGAAAGAAGTATTTATATGAAAGGTAATCAGTGTCTTAGCATCGAAGATTTTACCAAAAAAGATTCAGCTGGAAAAAAAATCTCATCCAACAAAGTTTATCTACAACGAAATAATACTGATATTGAAATAAAATTTCATTCAATAATTTAATCGTAATGTGTACATTTTGTGTGCACAGATAACTGTGTATATATAATTTTAAACAATTCAATTTTTTTCCCTAAAAAATTGGCTTTGTTCCTTTAAACAGAACATAATTACTTTACCTTGGAGCCAATGTTTTTTAAAATGGTTGGCTATATTTCCAAATATCAGCATCTACATCAAGACATATACAATCTGTTGCCATATACATAAGAGAAAATGGAAGAAAAAAAACAAATAAGAAAGAAATGCTTTAACCACAAACATATTTTACTCTCATGTTGGGTCAAATAACCATATAAAGACAACAATTCCCCTGGATGGAACAAGTGAAAGCTTTGACACAGAAAGCTCACTACCTCTACTATTCTATCTCCAGGTTTCAAGGTTCCATTTTTGCCAGCTGGACTATCTTCAAGAACATGTTTGACGAAAATGCCCCTCATCACTTCACCATTGCTTAGACGACTCCCCATCCCTCGTCCACCAACAATGCTGATGCCCAAGGATTTGCTTGGTTCTCTCCAAAGTTCAACCCTATAAAAATAAATAAAATTGTAAACTCTTATAAGAAAACATAGGAGAAAATCTTCATGATATTGGTTTTGGAAATGATTTCTTATACATAACACCAAAGTTATAGACAACATAAGAAAAAATAGACAAACTGGACTTCCTCAAAATTAAAACCTTTTGTTCATCAAAGGACACTATCAATAGAGTAAAAAGGCAACCCACAGAAGGAAAAAAAATATTTGCTAATCACATATCTGATAAGGGATTAATATCTAGAATATATAGAGAACTTCTTAAACTCAACAACAAAATAAAAGATATATAAATGGCCCATAAACACATAAAAAGATGCTTAACATCACCAGTCATTAGGAAAATACAAATCAAAACCACAATAAGATATCATTTCACATCCATTAGGATGGCTACTATAAAAAAAAAAAAACAGAAAATAACAAGTATTGGAAGGATGTAGAAACACTGGAACCTTTGTGTACTATTGGTAGAAATGTAAAATGGTGCTGCTATGGAAAACAGTATATAAGTTCCTAAAAAATTAAAAATAGAATTACCATGTAATTCAGCAATTCCACTTCTGGGTATAAACTCAAAAGAATTTAAAGCAGGGTATTACAGAGATATTTGTACACCCATGTTCATAGAAGCATTATTCACAATAACTAAAAGGTGGCAGCAACTCAAGTGTCTATCAACAAATGAATGGATAAACAAAATGGTATACACATATAACAGAATATTATTCAGGCTTAAAAAGGAAGGAAATTCTGAAACATGCTACAATATGGATAAACCTCGAGGACATTATGCTAAGTGAAATAAGCCACCTAAGTGAAATAAAGGACCAATGCCATATGATTCCACTCATATGGCGTACCTACAGTGGTTAAATTCATAGAGACAGAAAGTCTCTAAGTACAGTGGAATGGTGGTCACCAGGGGCTGGGAGGTGAGAAGAATGGGGACTTATAATTAATGGGAATGGAGTTTAAGTTTTGTAAGATGAAAGACGGTCTGTAGATGGATGGTGGTAATGGCTGCAGAGCAAAGTGAATGTACTTAATACTGCTGAACTGTACGCTGCAAATGGTTAAAATGATTTAAAATAATAATAAATATTTTAATGCAATGGAGTAAATGTTATATATGTTAATTTTTACAAATACTATTTGCTCAATTTATTAAGGTCTTACTAGTAGTAAAAGAAGATAGCTTTGAATACTTCCAACTGTATATTTTGTAAGATCTGATAGATACTAACGTATTTCTGAAGATGATTTGTTACAAGTAAATACTAGACTCACATTCCAGGCTGTGGCACATACCAATGTAAAAGTATCATTCTGCAGAAACTTTAATATTACAGACATTAAGTAATATTCAGCTACCACTGAACAGATGGTAGCTTCTAAGCTTAGCAACCAAATCAAGGGGAACAACACTCCTGCGCACACTATGTCAGAAGCTTGCCTCTGTAGAAGTCTTTCTTGCCAAGGCAAACCTGGTTACTAACATTAAGGGCATGAAGATCAGTGGCTGACAAACTCTTGCATGACCTGATCCCACCACTACCTCTCTACACTCTTCTTCCATGGCTCTGCACTTTCCCCTCTCCACTCCGGCCACCATAGTATCTCCTTACCTTTCCTTTAGTTCTGCCAGCATTCTCCTGCCTTGGAGACTTGGCACTTGCTACTTCCCTCTGCCTTAAATGTGTATCCCATACCAACAAAATAAATACATGAACTCATCTGTAATAATTGCAAATAGCTATAAGAGCTATGAATGGACTTACAGTACACATCTTGTGAAAAGATGGGGGTATAAGAATAAGGTGATTTGCGGTGAGGTGTTTGGCCAAGATGCTCAGGATGTTGGAGGAAAACATACCAGACAGAGCTTTAAGGAAATGATGAGATCCTACAATCTGCTCCATGCTGCGCAAAGGAAGACAATGTTGGACATTGAGTAGGAGAATACAGCATGGTCAAATAATACCCTCAACACTGACAAGTGAGGTTCCAGAGGAGAGGAAAGGCTGAAGTTGGGACTCCTGTGAAATGAAGGAGGTCCTGGTAAGAAAAGGCTGAGGAATGAAAAGCACTGAAAAGAGAGGGAGTGGATGGGCAACAGGTCAAATGAAAACAGATGCTGAGACACATCTTTCTTTGGTAAGTACTTTTTCTTAATTGGAATTCTATAATCCTAGAAACTCTACCTGTTTAGCTTAAAAGGATCTCACCATGACCCTTGATCTTACAAAGTCTTTGTGAACAAACTAGTTAAAATCCTCTTCATCATTTTCTCTTAACTCTAGAATTCCATGAAAGAAAAAAACCAATATCCTTCCTTGTTTCTTAAAGCAGTTAGGTAAACTGGCAAAGTAAAGTAGTAAGGAATTTTAGCCATTGTATGTACATGTTTAAGGATCTAGAATACATAGCTAAGTCTCCTTAACTCTCCTCTTAAAAAAAAAAAATGAAAAAAAAAAAGTCTCCTAGGGCCCTTTGTGTTTGGTGTAAATTAGAAAGTGATTCTTACAATTCCTTGAGTGATACAAAAAAAACCGCAGTAGCAGCAAACATTTATTAAGGGCTTATTATGTGCTCAGCATTATTCTCTAAGTGAGCCAAATATATTTTCATTTAATTTCACATCTTCCCTACAAAGTGAATACTCTTATTAGCCCATTGTCCATAGAAGGAAGAGGCACAGGGAGGTTAAATAACCTTTGTATAACAGCACCATATGCTCTCATAGGGTTTGGGACAGGTAGCAAAATTCTTCAACCACCCTCCCTAGAAGTAAACGCTGTAAATTCTCAAAACACTGAAGAAGATAACCAAAGATAGAGCTGCAAAAATGACCACAGGCATGAGGAACCAGAGTCAGTATTCCCTGAACAGAGTAAATATCCATGGGGAAGGAAAAGGAGACCTAGAAAAGACAACTTACAGAACATGTTTACTTCAGAGTCAGTTACGTAGAAAAAATGGCAGCTTTTCTCAAGATTTATACATAGGTTTAAAAGAATGAAATGCAGAAAGGCAAAGGTAAAACACAGCTCTGAGACCAGACTGACTAAGCAGTAAACTGAGTCCCTGAGTTCAAGTCCTGCTCTTCTGCTACTTAATAATTATGTGACACTGGGCATCTTAGTCTCTTTGTCTTACTTTCTTCAGCTGTGAAATGGAGCCAATTAGAGTCTCCACATGAGAGTTTCTGTGAGGATTAAATTAATTATATTAATACATTTAAAGTGTAAAACAAAAGCTTTGTCATATAATAAGCAATCAATAAATCTTTTGGTATGATGAGAATGATGATCATGATTACAGCAGTAATGACAGCGAGATATGAAATTCAACCCATATAACAAATGAGCAAATGTGTACCCCATCCCATCAATCCTGATATACCCCCAACCTTGTTTATTAAGACAAGGTAGCATTTTCCACCCATCAGATTGAAAAAAACTTTAAAAAATGATCCTGTGATGGGCTAATAAGGACGTGGGAAAAAGAGAAGTCTCATATATTGGAAATAGAAGTAAAAACTGGTATAGCCACCTTAAAAAGCAAATTGACAACTTCTAATAAAGTAAAAAATACATATAAATCCATGGGCCAGCAATTCTACTTCTGGATATATTCCCTAGATAAATTATCCTACATAAGTGTAAAGAAATAGGTATATTTACTGCACAGAATTATTATGATAGCAAATAACTGTAAACTACCCAATATTAACCTGATAATAAACCTGAATAAACTGTGGCATAGTCATATATTGAAATACAACGCAACTAAATTGAATTAATTAGATCTTTAAGTATCAAACATGATAGATGTACAAAACATAGAATTGAGAGGAAAATAAAGCAAGCTGGGAAATAATACATACATAGTATGATATCTATTTTGTAAATGAAAATCACATGTAGAATAAAAAAGTAACATACCCTATTTCACATCTTAAAAATGACACTTCACTAAAAAGTATTCTCTGTTTCCACACAAAGTAAATTTTTGTTGACTTCATGAATAAATGGCCCATCACATTTCCAATGCTGTGAAGCATGTTCATAACACTTACTCCTCATTTACTAAAAGCCCTGGTTATTCTGATCAGCTTTTTCATCATGTTCTACGAACCTTCCCCTAAAAGTAGCTTCATGCTTCCAAAGAAGCACTACGTTAGTGAGTACAGAGTACCTTCTTTACAAATATTTATGGAAGCTTCAGACATTTTCTCTATGCAAGGTAATTACCACCTTTAGAGATATCTTAGACTAATATGAAGGTTAAAACTGAGAAGAAAAGCATAAAAATCTTCCAGTCCACAAGTTATGTTCCTCTTTCACATAAGAAAATTTCATAATGATTCCTGTGTTCAATGCTTTCTCTTTGCTCAGTTATTAGTGACCAATATTATATCATGATATTAATAGAACAAGGCCAACCACTAATGGGGTACTCACTATGTGCCAGGTACTATGCTAAGGATTTTACATGCATTATCACAATTAATTCTCCCCCAAATTTAAAAGGTTCTAGTATTATTAAAAGATTCTATTTAAAACTCCATTTTGCAGATGAAGCAGCTGAGACCTAGCAGAGATTAAGAAACTTGTCTTAGAAAGTGTCAAAGCTAGAATTTAAACATGGCTCTTCTTGACTTCAACTATTTTGCATAGTGTCTTCTAAAAACTATTATACTTTTCATCTCATAATTTTCATATTAAAACCGACCAACTTATCTTTTTTCTATGTGATTACTGTCCTCCAACAAATTTCAAGTTTATCTCTATGACCACCTGCTACAAAACAGTTTCATCTAACGTACTTCTACCCCCACTGATTTTTTTAACCAAACTAAATGACTTTTGAAGAAACTCAAATCAAAATTTATTTTATTAATAGATGGCTGGAAATGCTTACAGTTTCTTTGAAAGCAACATAAAATGACGTTTTCGGTATTTTGAAAATATTTAAATGTGATGGCTGCAGACTCAAGTTCATTTCTGAGCAGGGAAAAATCATTAAACTGTATTCCATCTCTGAACAGCAGGAATTCTTTTCTTGAGCATTTTATGTACTCACTATATAACAAATACTAATGTTTACTAAGCACAAGGCACCATGATGATGGTTACCTTTAGATCTGTTTGGAGGGAATATCCAATGATGATTACTTAACATTTTACACTTAAAGCAAAATACCTTGTATTATTCTTTAATTGTTTCATGCGTTTCTATATCTTGCCCAGCCAAGTACATTAGAACTTCCCTGAAGGCAGGATTTATGTTTTATATTTACTTCCCTATTATTCACAAAATCATTGGCTTCAAGTCTAGTTCCATAATCAAGACTCAATAAATTCTTATTAAACTGAAGGTAACTTAGCATGAACATGTCTATCTCTTAATAATGCACAATGATATATCTGAGTATATTTAGAAAAATAACTTCTCTATTATATGTGAGACTGATTCTGGACAGACATGCCTTAGGATAAACTCAGCCTGTGTGATAACAAGGCTGCTTACTTTTTCACATCACACATTTCGAATATATATGTCTGAATATCTAGTTTCTACAAATGCTAGATAAAATTTAAATGAGCATTTAGTGTTATACCTAGGATCCGATTCAACAGAATGTATTATCTATTCCAACTACATACACATAATTTTATCTAGTTAATTTTATTTAGTCCCTATTATGTGCCAGATCCTCACATACATGTTAGCTTTAACCCTGTGTGATACACATTATTTTCTCCAGTGTATACATGAAGAAATGGACGGTTAGAAATAGTACACAACTTGCCCGATGTGACAAATATCAAGCTGTAATCCAGTACTTGAAACCAAACTTTCCTATCTTTAAACACTATACAGCCATTGAGTGAGCAGAATACAGAAATAGTCCTTACCGCCTGGGCTGATTCCAATTGCTGTATGCTGCATTTTGAAGTTCACTTTCTTCTCCTTCTCCCTCTTCACGCTCTGGTAGCTCTGGAATGTCTCTGTTTACAGAGTTACACAATGAGTACTCAAAACCCTAGTAAAATCATGCAAGGTTGTCTTATACGTACTTTATTATTGGTTTCTGAAAATTGTTGGTTCTGAAAATGCAGAACTGCTTTATATTTTCACCATATCTGGCTAATAAGTAGTATATATAACATTTTTATAGCAGGGGGAAAAGAAAACCTAACAAAGCAAAATAAAAATCTTACATTAGAATCAATCTACCATAACAGTCTGGCTATATAGCTGAATACAAAAGTCTCGTCTAGTCTGTTTCTTTCCTGACCAAACATGGGAAAACAAAAGAAAGGAGTAGGAAGAAAGGGATAAATACCAAAATTTTAAAGAAAAACTCTTCAACAAGTATTTCTTAAATTCCTACCATGTGCAAGAATCTGCTAGAGGCTCCACGTGGGTTATAAGCATGCATAGCCTTGATCCCTGACCTGAAGGAATGTCTCATTAAGTATGACAGAAATTTAGCATCTCTGCTTCCTAATAATAGACCAAAACTTCCCCTTCGACTTTGGAAAAAAAAGTGGAAAATTCTTCTGGTCCAGCTTCAGCCTATCCAGAGGACTGGATACAGAATACTTCTTACAGGAAGTAGTTTACCATGCACTTGTGTTCAAGGTTACTTTTCAATTTCCACAGCAATTCAGATTTTGCCAAACGCCAAGCATATCGTGAAATATGTCCAGTCTGTTGACTGACTGTAAATAAAACTACAATAACAACTATATCAAGAAATATTTTGTTTTTCCAATGGCATACTTTGCATCAACAAATCACATTGTAAGGACAATAGAGAATGGTCGAATTGATTACAGTGTGTCCTTACGCTGTTGCTAAAAGTCAGATTTCTAAATAAACATGTCCACATGTTCCTTTTAAAGTAGAGAAGACAATAAAAATTCTGATTCAATAAATGTTTTCAGTTGATTTTTATAGAAATGAAAAATCTAAAGAAAGTATATATTCAAATTACAGCCATTCTTCACTGAGAGGAATACTAAACTATCTCAAATTATATAATCTTTGGACTTTGAGATCAGAAGTCATGTAATCCAATAATCCATCTGTGCTTGAATGTGCTTCATAACATTCTGGCAAGCACCTGTCCAGGCTCTCCTTGAACGTGTCGTTTTTTTCTTTGGCCTCAATGATATATTTGTTTGTAAACCCTTACAATGAAATCTAATAGGTCCTACCCCTCAGTTTTGTGTTTGAATTCCCCTCCTGTGAAAACTGAAGAATAAGGCTCTGAATGAGGCTGGGATTTCTAGAGTCTAAGCCTGATGGTAGGGCAGAACTGTTGGGAAGAGACCTAAGAGAGAGGTTCTAAAAATGATGTCAAGGAGTTGACTGAGAAACAGACAGTCCAAGTGAAGTCCCCATCCAGAAGATGCAAGGGAGAGAAGTGAAAACTAGGCCTAAATTCAGCTGGAGAGAATATGATAGAAAAAGCAGGTTTTACGGATAGACAAGATTGAGAACTTAGAAAGAGTCCCTAAAATATTAATATATAGTGACAGCCATAAGATGAGGGGAGGAGGTTCTTGGCTCTAAAGCCTAAGCTGTAGGAAGTACTCAGAAACATTCTTAACCATGCTGCATCATGCTTCTGCCATTTTAACTACAAGAAGATAAATATCCTGAATTGTCTCATACAAGAACCCCAATGTCTTGAAATGATTCTGTAATCTTGAATCTTTTCACTAACCCAACATGCTGCCCTCCTCTAACTGTGCTGCTGTTTATCCATCTTAGAGTGTGGTTTCAGGGACACAAGTATCATGTCCTTCTGCACTCACTCAGCCAAAAAAAAAAAAAAAAAAAGACTTCTGTGCCCCTGTTACCCTGTCTGTTGCATACCAATAAAATTTCTATCAACTATAATAACTCTTTATATCTGTATATAGGTTCCAGGTAAAGTAACTGGCACAAAGACACACAATAATGTAGTAGAGCTGAGATCTGAATCGAGGCCATCATACCAAAACCCTGAGCTCCTAAGCTCCATGCTATATTGCCATGTATTTTTGTGGCATATGTTTTATAGACTTGCGCAATCTTTATTTGGATCCATTGGTTAGGAACATGAAGTCTGCCTGCTTTTATTCTACACGTGGCTCTGACATTTATTAGCTGTGAGACTCGGGCAAGGTACTTAACCTATCTCTGCTGCAGATTCTTCTTCTGTAAAATGCAGATCCTTTTGTTCTGTTTTAAGCACCTGGATATCAGGAGCAAGTACACTTTATCTGCAGTGACAGACACAGCTAGTCACAGCATGGGATGATCCAGGCCATTCTCCTTTTTGTGCTGGGGGTAGAAGCACAATGCTGAAAATGGCTTTCGTTCTAGTAACTTTTCAGTATTTTAAAGCTAACTTAAGAGGACTAAGATATTACCTGGTATATTCTTTAAGCCATTTGAAATAATATTTCAGAAGGACACAGAAATGACTATTTTTATCATTTTGATAAGAAGTACTGGGAAACTATAATCAATTCACGCTGTTAACCCTGAGATGGAAATCTTGGAGTAGAGCGTGGCTGAGCTTTGTACAAGGTGGAGTGAATACATTTGTCCCCACCAACCCCTCTTGAATGTGGGTTCCACATCCATCACCAACTATAGATCAAAAATATTTGGGAAAAAAATGGATGGCTACATCTGTATTGAACATCTACAGAATTTCTTTTCTTCTCTTTATTCCCTAAACAATACAGTGTAACAACTATTTTCATAGTCTTTATATTGTATTAGGTATTATAAGTAATCTAGAGATGATAGACAGTATACAGGAGGAAGTGCATAGGTTATACGCAAATACTATACCATTTTACATAAGAGACTTTGAGCATCTGTGGATTTTGGTATCCTCAGAGGTCCTGGAACCAATCCCCTATGGATAACGAGGGATGATTATACTCCTTTTCCCATAAAATTCATGAGTCCTTTAAGGACCATGACATTCCTTCACTTTATCAAACACCTAACAGACCTTTCCCTTTCTCTAACAGTTTCTGCGCACTGCACTCATGTATAATTTGCAGAGGAAACAGTGATGCAATATAATGATAAATACAGGGTCATGGGACACAAGAGTGTTCTGGGATGTTCTGACATCCTCTAGGGAATGGTAGAACTCTTCTGAGAAGACCTCAGAATGCTTGCAAGGCCATTTCTGCTATACTGTATACTTAAAGAGAAATTTGTTTCTCAGTTACCAGTGCCAAGTTAAAAAAAACAGGCCAAAAACTGAAAGTACAAAATGGTACATTCTTCATGGAAAATCAGATTGACATTATTTCTTTCTCTGCTCTGAACTCAGTCAGAAGCAGCATTAAAGCCCAGTTCTTGCCTTTCCTGTGGGGGGTGGGGGGAGGGACAACCTTTCCCTTTATTATTTAAAGGTTCTTAATATATTGCATATTAAGAGCCTTCAAAAAGTTTTCTAACACACATACATGCCATCACCAACATTCTCCGTAAGAACAAAAATAAATATTAAAAAATATTTCTGGATTTGCATGTATGTTAATAAAGGAATAAATAACATTTCTGAAGATATATGATGATATTTATAAAAAAGGAAAAACACTATACAAAATCATACAAATTGTATGCTCTAAGAAAATAATAAAATCATATTTATCTATGAGGTGAATTATCAAAATTTAACATGTTAGAAGTATTATGCTGGATGGTAGAATTAAAGGATTATTTTAATTCCTTGATTTGAATATTTATATATTTCTGAAAATTTCCATATTATATAATATGTAATTGGGAGAAAGTGAAGAACATTTTTTTTAAACCTTGGAAGAGAGAAAGGCATCAGACTTTTTCTTTGCTGCAGTCCTCTCTGACTCTGGATTCAAAATTCCTCTTTAAAACTTGCTGTATTTTTCATTCATTGTAGTTGACTTAATGTTTCATTTACCTGCCAGTGTATGAAGAAAAAAGGTCCAGTGTCATTATTCCTCCAGATTGTTGTTCCAAGCTCATTTTGAACTCTTCCAAATGTTCTGCAGGCACATAAGTAATTCTGGAATAAAACACAATCCATGAAAGCAAAGAGAAACAAAGTTTTGCTTATTAGGAAAGCTTCCAAAATACAGAAAAAAGATTTTATTGTCTTTTCATCCCTATTTTTCCACACATCTCTTTTAATTGGCATACTGAGCAGAGAATCCAAACTTCAAAATCATAAAGTATTCTACAGGCAAGAATAACAACAGAAATTAATTTTTAAATGCTGCTGATAAACTATGTGTTTACCAATAATCATATGGGGGAGAAAAGCAGTATTATTTATTTTTCCAAATGAGAAGGCTAATAGCAATTTTTTGAAGTTAAGGAGACCCACAAATCCTTGAAATAATAACTGTCAGTAATAACATCAATTTTGCCCAAAGAAGTTGGGGTTCCCTAGCAGAAACAAATTGGGTATACTCTATTAAAACACTGAATATCACAAATTACTTTCCATAATACATAATTAACTATAGATATTAACAAGAATTATAAATAATTATATGAGCTCTATTAAAGTTATGAACTCTTAAGTCTGAAGTAGAAGTTAAACCATTTAAGTTTATGGAAAGATTCTTACTAAATCATAGCAATTTCTTTTAAATTTACTTTGGTTTTAAAGAAAAGCCTGCTGTTTACACTTGCATGGCCATTTACTAATTGAACAAGTACTGACTGAATGTCTATTACGTGGAAGACACCATGCTAGATGCTGACTACTGCTGTAATGATTAGAAACTGATATTTGAAAATTCAAGTTTACTACTGTCCTATAAGGCTATTTACATAGTTGATACTTTTAAGTAAGTTGTTCCAAGATTCTCAAATTAATCAACAGAAAGGTAAGAGAAATACTGTATCTAAAGTCAATATATGGGGTTTGTACAACTAAAAAAAAGTGTGTACAAAATATGCACGATATAGAAATCATGAAGACTATTAAACCATCTGTCCATCATTCATCAGTTAAGACAATAAGTATATAAAATCTCAGCACTGAATGGCAAGGATAAAATGATTGTCTTTTATGTTTTAATAAAAATCATACCAATGATATAATTTATTGAGAAGGATTATAATTTTAGATATATTGGTTATTCCATAGAAAGTATTCACTCTTCCACTTCCCCAGTGTATGAGGTCACTTATGTTTGGAGTCAGAAAAAACAGTTATATTTTACACAACAAAAAATACAGATAAATATAAAACCTAAAATCTTAAAAGACTGTTCAAGAAAACTGGTATTGTTTAAAAAGCCAGGAAAAGGAGAGGAGGTAAAAGGCAGGACACAATAACAAAAATAATAATCAGTGCAAAGTATTTAATTTTAAAACTGGTTTAAGAAGGTAAAGATGTTTCTATCACAAAGAATGTTGAAAATGAGTTTTCCTCTATATTTGTTCAAAGCTATTTTTTCTTTTACCAAAGGATAGAGAGTGAGGAGTTTTACAGATATTTTTCTGATACTTTGGGTAGCAGCAATAAAGAGCAAAGGAGGCAGTTGTCATAAATATTTAGCCCAATGTAGACAGTGAGGCCACCAGAACAAGCATCCCACAATGCAATTGCACATGCAGTTCAATTCTAACACACGCGTGGTCACACGAGCACACAAAACCTCCAAATCACCAACAAAAAATCCCAAAGCTGAATTACAAGCTGCATAAACACACTGAAGCAGTTTATTTGAGAATTGTACTCAAAATTATTAAATGTAAACTAACCTTTAGTTACACAAAGAGTAGAAGAAAAAAGAATACCATTAATGATGCCGAAATGTGATATGGCTATTAATGCAGAGACTGAGCCTCCACGTGCAGACAAGATCATTCCCTTACAAAGGAGCTTGAAAGCTCAGTAGTTGGAAAACATGATTTTCAAATGAGTTCACAATAATCAGTGCAATACGAAAATGTAACAATCTCATGGCTCTGCTGGAATTTATGTTCTTATATAAATGAAGAAAATAAGTCAAAATTTATATACTGAATATATATTTGGATCTATCGCTGCATTGGGACATTACAAAAGCACAAAATGGTTTTCACAGACAAGTTGTAACACACAGCCATAATGAGCTTTTGAATCACCGATACTCACACATAAAAGGGGGCTCGATCATCAGCAGGTGCTGCAGAAAATCTAGAATGTGAGGCATACGCCGCAGCATCTTTTTACAATGGTGTTAACAAATGTCAATGTCTTGTGCTAAATGTGAGATGCATACATATGCAGTTAAAAGTGGGTGCTCCTGGTTGATTTTTTTTCCCCTTTCCACCTCCCTCCCGTCTACACCTCCCCCAGAAAAGCATCTGCTCTTTACTGGTGTCTATAGCAGTGATTATTAACAAGCATGGAAAAATGTAACTGCAATCAATCTTTTATTCCTTGATCAGGAATTCATCCCACACTTTAGGTTAAGGCAGGTGAATTCTGATTCAGCTCAGTAATTATCTGGCAGATGTTATAAGCAGCTGCTGCTAAGCGTAAAACCCTGGCTATTATTACAGAAATATAAGAGCTCCTGGCAAGGTGGAGTGAGAAGTGAAACAGAATGCATTCTGGTGAGGCTTCACATCTGGTTTTCCACAGAAAATAATGAAACCTGGAACTTAAACTGGCTGTTCTTGAACTCTTGAAACCCAAATTATCTACCCAGGCATGCGTGAACACACACACACACAAAAGTTCCTTGCTATCTATCGTAAATAGCAAAAAAAAAATCAGTGCATTGTCTCAATAAGCAATGCTTTCCTTAAAACCAATCACTTATGTAACTGAACCAGAGTCTTTTTTTAAGTCCCTACAATACACCTCTCCACCACCACCCAGATTAAGCTAGGTTCATAACAAGAAATAAGCAGAAAGAGATGTGGATGGAGCCTAGATCCAGGTAATGAGTACAAAGCTTAATGGGCCAGAGGCAGTGCTGTGGTTCCATTCAGAATAATGGAAAGACTGGACTTCCCTTTTGGGATGATTACTCACATAGCTTTCAAAGTAATTCTAAACCTTTAGTTTCATTCATGTGGCAAGTTTCATTCATTCACCAGGCAAGTGATGGGAAGGGGACAGGGCCAAAAGTGCTTCATGCAAAATGCACAGAACATGCTGTTCAGCCTTGGTCAATCTCAATGGCTGACTATCTGTGCTTTATCACCTAACATATTTTTTTCTAAAAAAGAATATGTAAGGATGATTTTAAGTTCTTTCTATCTTTGCCTCAATGAGTCAAGCTATAATTAGCTGAATAAGAACATTGGTAAAACATTTGAGAAGAAATCAATGTGTTTGTTGACAGAGCGCGCGCACGCGCACGCGCACCTGTGAGAGAGAGATTGGTTGACTGATTTCTGGAGGAGGGAAGGTTGTAGGACTTTTCTTTTTTTTTTAAATGTAAGGTTCTATAGAACATTTTGCCTCCTGAGAACCTAAAGCAATTACTTACAAAGCTAGCTCTCTAGATGGCCTTTACGGTCATCATAAAGCTGCTGCCGGCATGACTGGGTAAATTCTGCTGAATCAGCAAGCAGGAGGAAACATACACAAAATTGAAAAAATGAGGAAAGGGAAAAAAAGACTTTTTGAGCTTGAAAGATCTACCTCAAAACTTTTCTTGAGTTAACTAGATGCATGACTTATGCCAAATTGTTGGCACAACGGTCTTATTTTTTGACCACTTTTAAAGTTCTATAGTACGTTAGAGCTAAGTGGTAAGGCTAGCACCAAACACCAATTCTGGTGCTCAGAGTGCCAAAGAGTTGGCCGGGGAACCGTATCAGTGCACAGAGCAGAACACACACATCATGACACAATAAATATCAATTACTAGGCCATCTACATTTTATACCACATCTAATCTATGTAAACTAAAACCTTGCAATAAATACATAAGCTCCACGTGGATCTATATCATTCATCTTTTAAGCAAAAGGAAGGAACACTGGCCACAAGTGGTGAGGAATGCGAATAAAGTTTCTCTTTTCTCGTGACAGAAAGACTGATTTATCTTTAATGATGTTCATTTGTACTCGAATTATTACAAGATAATTAAGGAACAGTAACATGATCTGATGATCTCCTAAAATATAAATGTCAAAAAGGCATTCGAAAATATGAAAGCCCATTAGTGAAAATTCTTCCTAAAAATAATACTTCTTTTACGAAACACAGCAGAATCCACTCCAAATGGCATATACTTTTCTGCTTTTTATTGACGGCAGAATGAAAAACAGATTGTAAATATAGCTTTTGTTACCTAAGTTCTAGCAATACATAGTTTGCAAAAGAACCAGTAATATAGAATGCAGTCAGTAAAATAACATTAATACAAAAAAGTCTCCCAAACTGGTAATCATTAGATCAATTTAAAGTAAACAATCTTTCCCTGGGCTCTTATTTTATGATTTTATCCCTCAAATATTAAACACAAATATTGAATGGTTAACGATAGAGGAAAAAGCCATATTGATGAGGTGTGACAATAAAGTCACGAACTTATTTTTATGTTGGCTCAGGGAACATTTAGTGACTTAAAAATCAAACCACATATATGATGTGCTTTTAGTACATTATGGGATTATGGGAAATTTTAAGTACTTCCCTTCAAAACATCTGACATAACCTATAATCATACTATGCCAACATATTAGTGAATCCCCTCAGGTCAAGAGGTAGTTCAAGAAAGGGTAAGTTATAGTTCAGACAAGCACAGTTCTATATGGTCTTTCTCATGCCTGGCCCTTAAAGAGCTGGTTTGGTTCCAGGATTCAAAAAGGGCAATTAGGTACTGTACAATGCCTTATATTAAGGCCAATCCAAACTTCTTTCTAAGGTCCTAGGAGTGGACCTTCCTGCTATGTGAGAGCCACATCACCTTTCGTAAGTAGGGTTGTTATAGAAATCACTGGAGAAGTAAAATTAAAAACACAAAGCAACATGTTTTCAAAATATCAACATTGTTATAGTCTTAAAGAGACTATATTTACAATCAAGAACTAGTCAAAAGTAATCTCTTGAGTGATTTATATTAAATAAATATGTGATAACTTTTATATCTCAAATAGAAGTATATACTAAAAAAAATTCTGATTAATTAATTGAATTTCCTGAATTTCTCAAGCCAAACTGGGGCCCAAATGATACTTACTTTATGTCAGGCCCAATGAGTGAATGTCTCCTCAACAGAGCTCGTGCCTGGGCATTGGTTAAACTGATGGTAGATTCTTCATTAATGGACAAGATGCAGTCTCCAACGGCAATCCGGCCATCTCGACTAATGGCACCACCATGAATAATGCTTCGAACAATCATCCCCAAGCCATCTTTATTAGCACTTACTGTCATCCCTATGGGAGAAGAAAAATGCAGATATGTATTAAATACAAATGAATTTGAAAATTCATTTTAATTTTAATTTAATAGTCCCTATGGATTTGTAGATAAAAGATAGGAATAACATTTTTAGCCAATAAAAAACAGCAGGAAAAAAGGAAAAAGTATTTGTAACATAAATATTTTGAGTCAATTTAAAAATGTTTGTGAAACTGTATATGGATAAAAATACTCCATGTTAAATACATTAGAGATGAAGCAGGTCTACACTGTGGAATGAATGTACTTTAGACCATTTGATATGTTGCCTCCTTAATGTGACAGTGTCAAATTAATTTATTCTATAATAGCAGGTCATCTCTTATACATGTAATAGAATAAAAACAGGAATACAAATGGAAAATCAATTCTATAAATTAAGAAATTCTCTGCTTTTACCTTGTTTCTAGATCATTTGCTCATTCAGAATCTATTTACTATATAGTTACAACGTGCTAAGTACTATGCTGTTTGCTTAAAATAGAAAAGCATAGCATAGAATTCCTAGCATCAAGATTCAAGTCTTGCTCTTTCTCGTGGCGCCTCGGAGGCAACCAGCTGCTTCAGGATGAAGCTGAATATCTCCTTCCCAGCCACTGGCTGCCAGAAACTCATTGAAGTGGACAATGAACGCAAACTTCGTACTTTCTATGAGAAGCGTATGGCCACGGAAGTTGCTGTCAACGCGCTGGGTGAAGAATGGAAGGGTTACGTGGTCCGAATCAGTGGTGGGAACGACAAGCAAGGTTTCCCCATGAAGCAGGGTGTCTTGACCCATGGCCGTGTTCGCCTGCTACTCAGTAAGGGGCATTCCTGTTATAGACCAAGGAGAACTGGAGAAAGAAAGCGCAAATCTGTTCGGGGTTGTATTGTGGATGCCAACCTGAGCGTTCTCAACTTGGTTATTGTAAAAAAAGGAGAGAAGGATATCCCTGGACTGACTGATACTACAGTACCTCGTCGTCTGGGGCCCAAAAGAGCTAGCAGAATCCGCAAACTCTTCAGTCTGTCTAAAGAAGATGATGTCCGCCAATATGTTGTAAGGAAGCCCTTAAACAAAGGTAAGAAACCTAGGACCAAAGCACCCAAGATTCAGCGACTTGTAACTCCACGTGTCTTGCAACATAAACGCCGGCGTATTGCTCTGAAGAAGCAGCGTACTAAGAAAAATAAGGAAGAGGCTGCAGAATATGCTAAACTTTTGGCCAAGAGAATGAAGGAGGCCAAAGAAAAGCGCCAGGAACAGATTGCCAAGAGACGTAGGCTGTCCTCTCTGAAAGCATCTACTTCTGAGTCCAGCCAAAAATAAGATTTTTTGAGTTAAATAATAAATAAGACCATATTCTAAAAAAAAAAGAAAAGAAAAGAAAGTACAGTTGAGCCTCGAACAATAGGGAGTGAGGGGTGCTGATCTCTGTGCAGCCAAAAACTCACACATCACTTTGACTCCCCAAAACTTGACTACTAATAGCCTAATTTGAACAGGAATTCTTACTGATAACA
>NW_012155840.1:866952-900410 GCF_000956105.1 Propithecus coquereli
TATCTATATAGCAAAAAAAAAAAAAAAAAAAAAAGATTCAAGTCTTAATATCCAGAGCCTATCACAGTAACTGCAGGTTCAGTAGTTTGTTAAACTGAACTGATATGAATTTCATTTTAATCTATCCTCATCCCATCTCTGAACTTCTTGAGCTCCCAATTTGGATATTCAATTGTCCTCTTGACACATTCCCTGGATGTCTCATGGGAAATGCAGCCTCAGAATATGTAAAATGAACTTGCAATTTTTAACCTCCTCTTATTTCTCCATTTTTCTTTTCCCTTTTGGCAAATGGAACTATCACACCTCTCTCCATTATTCAAAGCAGAAATATTGCAATCATTCTTGATTCCTACCGCTCTCTTACTCCCTATGTTTAATCCAACACCAAGTCCTGTCATTTCTATGTTCAAAATTTGTCTTGAATCCACTTACCTTTCTCCATTTTGATACCAACCCGAGATCAAGCCAATGCTTTCTTTTGTCTGACTTTTGGCAATAGCCTCCTAACTGGTCATCTGCCTTCCGACATTGTCTCCTTCAATGCATTCTTCTCACAGCAGACAGAGAGACCATTCCAAAAAGAAAAATCACACTCCAACGATCCCTTGGTTACAACCCTTCAGCAGTTTTCTGTCATGCTAATATATAACAAATTTGCTTGGCAAAGTCTACAGAGCGCTGGTGCCCTGGCCCTCCCAACGTGTATCCTTCTCTTGTGTCATGTCCTCCTTGGCTCCCTGAGTTCCAGCCACAACAGCTTTCTTTCAGAAATACATCTAGTTTCTCCCCATTTTCAAGTCTTTGCCTGATACCCTCTTTCTTTCTCTTGCACAGCTAACTCCCGCTAACTCTTCAACATCACTTTCTCAAAAAGGCCTTCTCCACAGCCTCTATCTGAATTAATGTTCCCTTTATACCCTCCCCTCACCCTATTCCTTCAAAAATATAAAATCTTTGAAATTATGTTTAAAACTTTGCAAAATAACATAAGTTCACTTAAAACAAAGCACTAAAAGTTTCCTCCAAAACAAGATTATAAAATTAAAGATAAGGTGAGACATAAAGCTATCAGGGAAATTATAAAAACTTTCTTTGAAAGAAGTCACACATTCCTTTTCAGGCTTCTATGTATTTTTTTAAAATAAGGTCTTTCCAAATACTAATTCTAATCATACCAAATTAGATACGATATTTCAAACATTTTATGGAACAATTCTGATTATGTTTCCAGCCTAATATTTCATGCCTGGAAATGGGCAAGCCAGTCTCCTAGTTATTGTTTTCTGATAGAAGTAAACATTATCAAATGTATTTTAAAATATTCTGTTAAGACTCATATTAATACTCATTCTATTAATAATACTCATGATTTTTAAATTATTAAGACAACTCTGTTTACCATAAAACAAGACAGGTGGGTTTCTTATAAGAAAAGAGGCTGGCTCTAAAATGTTTAAAAAAGTACTCTAGTTGGTCCTCATACAGCCACTCTTCCCTTCAAAACCCACCAAAAAACTGTACTATTAAAATAAAAATGTGTGTCCACAAAACAAAATTTAACTCAGCCTACCATACTAGGCGTCTAACTTGTCATCTTGTTGTCCTTAGCACCACACAGTATACAATAAAACAAGTCACAGACAGGAAACAAGTCATCATGAGTGAGCTATGGTCAACATGACCTCTGAATTCATTTTTAATAGCATATTTAATTCACAAATCTATCAATTACTAAGGCTGTCAGGTCATGTCAACCATATAAACCAAGAGTTTGACATCAGTTAGCTCAGCTCATACTTTCCTTTCACTAAATGACAATTTACACGGTCCAACAACTTGAAGATAATAGCCACTAGTTAGAATTTTGTTGTAACTTGTAAGATCTCTCAATTTTTTTCTTGAAAAAAGAATAGCCCAAATCAGATACTGTGGAATCAGAGAACTGGTAATAAATTTCAGTGCTACTACTTTTAATCAGTGTCACTTAGGACAACTGACTTAATCTCACACAGGGACTCAGTTTATACATCTCTAAAATGGAGACAATATTATTATTAGGGTTATTTGAAGAATTGAAAAAAAATATGTAGAGTACCTTTCAAAGTACCTAACACAAATTGCTCAATAAAGTGTAGTTGCAAAACTAAAAAAGAAAACTCAGGATATGTTTAAAATGTATCTCTATCACAAACCAAAGTTATATTGCTCTCTAAAGGGTAAATACAAGTCTTAATTCAGCTTCAAAATGAAACTTGTTATTATAGCAATCATAACATGCCCTTGGGTAACTCAAGTACTGGACGATGTGAGAACTGGAGACAAACTGAGGTCTGAGTCTTGACTCTACCTCTTAAGGGCTGAACACTTTCAGAGAAATCTTTGAGTCTGTCTATGCTTTATGCTTCTGTATGTAATCAGTGAAGGGAAGATAATCTCTTTCTTTCGTCTTTTTTTTTTTTACTTCAAGACCTAATACAACATAATTACCAATGAACCACAGACCTATCAAAAATCAAGATTAGATTGATGTGTACATGTGTACATATGCATGTGTATCTGTATATAACATTCCCACCATAAATGTAATAAAATTAAAAGAAACCCCAAGTGATTCATGAATCAAAACAAATGTATAATGACAGCTTTCACAGAAACCTATCATTTATTAATTTCTTCTGGTAATCACTAAAGAAAGAAACATATTATCCAGAAAGCTAAAACTACGAACAACCTCATATAGCTGATTAATGGGAGAGTACGAATCTAAGAAAATGAGCATACTGATAGACATACTTTCCTACCAGTACAAAGTCAGCCTCTATTTATATTTCCTAAAATATTATTTATCACACTTTTTCTTACTTCGAGTTGTAAAGGCAACAGCTTCCTACATTAAAGCTTAACTGAATGCTTTAATTGAATTAATATTTTACAAGATTTTTCCTGATTTGTTTACATTTAGTTATTCTAAGTACTATAGAAGTCTGAAAATTGAACATTTCCTGTTAAATGAGATAACAGAGAAATGTTCTCGCCTTGGCATGCTGTAAATTTGAACTCCAAGATTCTAGAGGAAGGCCAGGCGCAATGGCTCACACCTGTAATCTTAGCACTCTGGGAGGCCAAGGTGGGGAGGATTGCTTGAGCTCAGGGGCTCAAGACCAGCCTGAGTAAGACTGAGACCCATCTCTACTAAACATAGAAAAATTAGCCAGGTGTCCTGGTGCACAACTGTAGTCCCAGCTACTTGGGAGGCTGAGGTAGGAGGATCGATTGAGCCCAGGAGTTTGAGGTTGTAGTGAGTTATGATGACACCACTGTACTCTGCCCAGAGAAACTGAGCAAGACTCTTGTCTCCAGAAAAAAAAAAAAGATGCTAGAGGAACCTCACTGGGTCCCAGAAAATCAAACAGCCAGGGACAAAGCCCTATAAATATCTTAGGTATATAAATTAATTCAAATAATGGAAATGAAGCAGAAAAGTAAAACTAATAGCTACTTACACTTTTATATTATAATTTGGGTGGTAAACTAATGGTGCTATGATTTTACACATAAATGTTTTACTCTCACAAAATAAATGAAAGGGTTCTTTTATACTTTAATTTTAAAATCAAGCTGTTAAGGTTTAAATGGATTTCTACATATGATAAAAAGGAAGGACATTTCTACCTTTTACTATTTTTTTCTGAAAACTTAATTAATCTAGTATATTTTTATATCAAAATTTTAAAACTAAGGTGGAAGCAACCCACCTTGAAGTATTCAACAATAGATGAATGGATAAACAATAAAAATGTAGTATACACATAAAATCGAATGTTATTCAGCCTTAAAAAAGAAGGAAATTCTGACACATGCTACAATATGGATGAAACTTGAAGACATTATGTTAATTGAAATAAGCCAGTCACAAAAGGACAAATATTGTATGATTCCACTTATATCAAGGACCTAGAGTAGTCAAATTCATAGAGACAGGAAAAAGAATGGCGGTTGCCAGGGGCTTGGAGTATGGGAAGATGGGGAGCTATTGTTTAACAGAGAGTTTCAGTTAGGTAATATGAAAAAGTTCCAGAGATTGATGGTGGTAACAGTTGCACAACAATGTAAATGTACTTAATACTACAGAAATGTACATTAAAAATGGTTCAAATGGTCAATTTTATGTTATGTATATTTTACCACAGTAAAAAAAAATCAATATATCTGGACATATTAACAATAAATAAGAAAATCCATATAATCTCAACAGATGAAGAAAAGTGTCGATAAAATTTCACATGCTCTCTGTAAACTAAAAATAGGTAAGCCTAACAATGGCCTGATTGCAAAACCAGGTGTAATTAAACTATGGCTCTTACAAGTGCTTAACTCCTAATTCTTAATGCCAGTCTAACTCACCAACCCATAGAATGATATTCTTAAAACACAAATCTGACCATGTCACTCTTCTGCCCTTAGCACTCACTGCTTACAAGGATTTTAAGGCAGGAGAGGGCTGCAACAAAAGTCCTGTATCCTGCACACAAACCCACCCAGCAGTGGTTCCCATCTACCATTCCTGTAGCTTGAACTCTTGCTTTGCCTGGCATCACACCACAATTCATCCATACCAAACACGATTCAGTAATGTTTCATATCTCTCTGCATCAGTACTAGCAGCTTCCAGCTTTTTCCAATTCTTCAACTACTGAAAACCTCCTCTTTCAAGACCTGAATCAAACATCTCCTCTCTGAAACCTTTCTAAACTGTTCCACACTCAGAAAGTAGGGATAAGCTATTTCCTCTTTTAAGACTTCAATATTCTCTAAATGAGTATCTATCATAGCTTGTATGATATTAATATTTTAATGCTTCCTAGGATTTTAAATGGTGATTAGTTTACTCTCTTAAATTCATGTTCCTTGAGAAAAGTGACTATATTATGATGTCTCTGCATAAAG
The DNA here is from genome assembly GCF_000956105.1 of Propithecus coquereli. Classification (NCBI taxonomy): domain Eukaryota; kingdom Metazoa; phylum Chordata; class Mammalia; order Primates; family Indriidae; genus Propithecus; species Propithecus coquereli. Next base: position 871,903 of record NW_012155840.1, read on the forward strand.
GCTAGAATACAAAAAACAATAAATGGTTGGTAGTTGAGTAAATAAATACATTAGAATAGGGCTTTGCAAAATCTATCTTATAAGTTATTCAACAAAAAATGGGTTTTATGGTCGATTAAATGTGAGATATGATGTATTTGATGACCTCTTCTTAGAGATGACAATGCACATTGAGGTATCAAAGACACTGAGAAGTAATACAAACAGAAACTTGTCTTCTTAAATTTATAATACCCTAAGCTTTTAAACTTGGAATCCATTTATAACTCCTGCTAACATCCTATAGAACTAGTATTCTGAGTAATATGCTTTCTCAAACACTGTATTAGCAGATAATTTAATTCCAACATGGCTTAGATATCTATAATACCTGTCTCATAATTAATGAATATTGGAAAGCTCTGGAGTTTAAATTTTATATCATTCTATTAAATGTAATATATAAAATATTACAACAAAGTAGAAATTCTCTCCTATAATTCTCTATTTAGCTGCTGTTGGTACTACCCAGCCACCACCAAATGTAACAACATCCAGGAGATAAAGACTAGAATCCCAATCACCAAATAAGCACTGCTGAATTCCTCTGCCAAGTCTCAAACTTAACAAGGAAACAAGACCCTGCCTAAGGTATCAATGTAAAGGGTATCGGTTGGTTACTTCATAGAAGGAACAGAATCTCTCATACTGAGGTAACCAGAGAACCCTGGGCTACATTTGGGGATTCAGAGCAACTGATCTATTATCCTGTTTGTCAGTACCAAGTAACAGGGACAGGGCCGGGTCATATTGCTGCTTAACTCAATGAGAGAATAAATGTGCTCTTTCTCAACACAGTTTTAGCTATTGTAATTAGGATTTTATTTCTACAGGAAGTCTTCTTTGCCCAATTCATAGGATTTTGTGATTATAACCAGCCGAAACACTTTGTGGGTAATAAAAAAATCCTGCCACCTGGGAAGAATTGTTGAATAACTCACATTTACATTTTGGTGGTGGCACACCTGTCTGTCTTTTTAGTCTTTATTTCAGTGAATGAAAGAAATTAAATACAAACTGACTTATGCATAACTAGTAACATTCAAAGAAACTAATAATTTACTTTTTCAAAGAATTTAGGATTCCAAATTGCTGACTTTTCATTTCCTAAGAATTCCTTTTCTGATTTGCTGTTTCATACACAAACAATTCGTGTATCTTTTACTTAAATGTAAATGAGGCTTTTGAATACTTTGAAATAATTAAGAGAATGAGGGATTTATGCTTGTATGAAGTAAACAAACCTGTTAACCATTTCAGAAAAAATAATGAGCACACAGAAAGAAAACCCGTAAAAAACACAGGAAGATTTCTAGCATCTATTTTCTCATCTATAGCAAAAAATATCGAAGCCCTTGTTAAGGGGTTTGGGAGAGTAGTCGGTAAATGTGGAAGATAAGGAACTTACCTAGGCTAGAATTGCCTTTTGCTATAGTAATAGTCCTCTCAAAAGATTCTTTGGATACATTTTGGAGCATGGCACACTCGGCATTAGAGGCCAGGGAGCTCTGTTCGATTAAGTACTCAGAGCCCTGAAAACAGGAAAAAAACAAGTCATATGGAAAGGAAAACTAGACTTTGGAGTGTGATTTCAACATCGTGCACATTCTCTAATTGGTTGTACTTTATTCAGCAACAATCTATAACCAAAACAAGTTCACAGGTTGCCTTCTGGAAATCTCAGTGTCAGGAAGCACTCATTTGAAATGAGGAGAATAGCCAGAATGCTCTGACACATCACTGTCCCCTACGTCATTATAATACATAAACCATATCTTTAAGATATTACCTTTCCAGTAGAATCAGATAGCACAGAAGAGGTAAGTTCTGCACTTGATATAACTTCACTTGGTAACTGAGATTCAGTCCATGCTATTGTGTTTTCACGTTCATATTGTTGTTCAAGAGCATTTGCAGTTGTATTATAATCATTTATGGTAAAGCCAGAAACAGGCCCTATGCTCAAGTCTACTGGAGGTAGATTCTCGTCCTGTCTTTGCAGGAGATTCTGGGTGTATAGTTCCTCCAAAGACATATGCAGCTCAAGTACTGGTTCAGAAGGCTTTTCAATGACATCCTGATGATGAAAGTATAAAAAAATGAAAAACTGTGACCAGAATTACATCAATGTATTTTATAAAACCACTTCTTAATGAGTAACTATTTAGTGAAAAATAAAACATAACACGATTACTTATTACTCAAAAAGCATTAACATACATATAAACCTATCACTTAGCAGATTACCCACATATCTTTATTTTCACAAATATTTCCTGAAAATGATACATCTCATGCTCTACTGAGTTATATTTATCTATTATGCTGTACATAGTATCATTTTGACACAATATTATGTTCTATCCACCAATAAAATTATTCCGAGTTCAAATTACACAGAGAAGTGAATAACTTACACTTTCAAATCTCTTTCATTTCCATTAAGTCTGACGTTCCTATTTATCACGAGATCATGAGCATAAACAATATGATATTAATTGATCTGGATTCACGAGACCATCCAAAAGAAAATTATTTTGATAGGCATTTATAGGTATTTATGGAGAAGCTAGAAAGCCTTAAAATTCATATTATTATAGGAAAATTTGCATAAATTATATGCAAGATATAACAGAAGGAATATTAATATGGATTGTCATAAAATGTAGGTTCTAATCCAGGCTTTGTTATTAAAAATCTGTACATAACAGAATCTCTCTTGGCTTTATATTAGAGAATTTCTAAAATTCCCTGAAACACAAAAATTTTATAGTTCTGTATAAATACATGTACCTCCTTACAACAAATATACCATATCACTTATGTACTTTGGGCAAGCAGTTACTACTACATGAACTGTTGATGAATAAACATTTTCAGATCAATTTCCAGATCAATTAATATCATATTGTTTATGTTCATGATCTCATGATAAATAGGAACGTCAGACTTAATGGAAATGAAAGAGATTTGAAAGTGTAAGTTATTCACTTCTCTGTGTAATTTGAACTCGGAATAATTTTATTGGTGGATAGAACATAATATTGTGTCGAAATGATACTATGTACAGTTTTCCCTTCAATTCTTTTATTGATACTTTAAAAATACAAAAGTAGTATAGGAATACATTATCACATAAAGGATTCAAGATAAAGACATATATTGTACACACACACAGAGTACAATATGAAATTCTCCCCTATGGTTCCTACTTCCATTCCCTTCCCCAGTAAAAATGGCTGGCATCAGTTAGGTGTTTACGTCAGATTTTTTTATGCATTGCATAATATATACATATAAGTATACATGCACACACACAAGCAAGCCGACATACATATGTATTTTTAAAACCTAAAAAGAACCATTCAAAATAAGTAACATTTTTACTTGATTTTGCATTTCTTTTTACCTTCATGCGAGAAATTTCCAAATCAGCAAAAAGTCAACTTCATTCTTCTTATGACTGTAAATTATGCCTAAGTATGGAAAACACTGGAGTGCAGATTCTGGAGCCAGGATAACTGAGTTCAAATCCTGGCTCCACCACTGTTTTCTGTTAGAGCTTTGGCAAGTTATTTAAACACTATGCCTTGGCTCCCTTTCTATTAGTTGGGAAAATAATAGGACCTAATATAGCACTGCTGGACAGACAAAGAGAGTTAATACCTTTAACTTACTAAAAACAGGCCTGACAACAGAAATGCTGTTAGTTACATTACACATTTTTGTGCACATATGTGAAGATTTATTTGCTATGGACTACTAGAATTGCAATGATGTGTCAAATGATATGCACACTTAAAATTCTGGTATATGCTATGATACTGTCTTCCAACTTTCTCTCATAAAACCACAGCAAGGAAACTATAGATAACTACTAATGCTATCTATATAGCAAAAAAAAAAAAAAAAAAAAACCAAGTCTTCACTACTGCATGTACCCAGAAGCAAAGGGCCCTACCTAACCAACATCATAGTCATATCTTCAAGAAATCACCCCCAAGAAAGTAAATTAAAAAATGAGAATGGACTTTTATACCAGATGCACAGAAATCAACATAAACATACAGGAAACATGAAAAAGTACACTGATATGACACCCTCAAATGAACACAATAATGCTCCAGCAATAGATCTTAACCATAAGGAAATCCTCAAAATCCCAGATAAAGAATTCAAAATATTGATTTTAAAGAAGCAAAATATTGATTTTAAATGAGATGCAAGAGAAATATGAATACCAATAAAAAACTCAGAAAATCAATTTAGGATGTGAATGTGAAGTTTACCAAGAAGATAGATATCTTTAAAAAAAAAAAAAGAAATTTTGGAACTGAAACACTGAAGGAAATACAAAATACATTCCAAAGCTTCAACAATAGGCTAGAAAAAGCAGAAGAATTTTAGAACTTGAAATCTTTTGAAAAAAATCCTGTCAGACAAAAATAAAGAAAAAAAGAATAAAAAAGAATGAACAAAGCCTTAGAGATGTTTGTGATTACATAAAGTGAATGAACTTAGAAATAATCAGTATTCCCAAGGGTGAAGAGAAATCAAAAGGCTTAGAAAAGCTATTTAACAAAATAATAGATGAAAACTCACTAAGACTAGCAAGAGAATTAGACATCCAGATACAGGAGGCCCAGTGATTCCCAGTCAAATACAATGCAAAAAGGATTTCACTATGGCATGTTATAAGCACACTATCTAAAGTCAAAGTGAAAGAAAGAATTCTAAAATCAGTAAGAGAAAAGCATCTAGTCACCTATAAAGGAAACCCCATTAGACTAACAGCAGATCTCTGAAAAAAAACCTTACAGCTCAGAAGAGAATGGGATGACATAGTCAAAGTGCTGAAAGAAAAATTTAAAAAAAAAAAAAAAAGAAAAAGAAAAAAACCCTGCTAGGCAAGTATTCTATATCCAGCGAGATTAAACTTCATAAATAAAGGAGAAATAAAGTCTTTTCCAGACACGGAAATGCTGAGGAAATTTGTCATTACCAGACTAGCCCTACAAGAAATGCTCAAAGGAGTCCAAAACAAAAGGGCAATATTCACCCTCATGAAAACACATGGAAATATAAAACTCACTGGTAAAGCTATCACACAAAGAAGGAGGAGAAAGGAATCAAATGGTGCCACTACAGAATTCAATCAAACCACAATGACAAAAAGAGAAAAAGAAGGAAATAAAGAATTTATAAAACAACTAGAAAACAATTAATAATATAACAGAAACAAAACCTCAAATATCAATATTAACCATGAAAGTAAATGGATTGAATACTCCACATGAGAGGCAGAAATTGACAGGATGGATTAAAAAAATCCAATTAATGATCCAACTATGTGCTGCTTATAAGAAACTCACCTTACCTCAAAAGACACATAGAGACTGAAAGTAAAGTAATGTAAAAAGATACTCTGAGCAAACAGAAATCAAAAGCAAGACAGAGTAGTTATATCAAATAAAATAGACTTTAAATCAAAAACAGCAAAGAAAAAGACTAAGGTCATTATATAACGATAAAAGAATCAATTCAGCAAGAGGATATAATAATTCTAAATAAATATTCACCCAACACTGGAGCACCCAGATTTATAAAACAAATATTACTAGACCTATAGAGAGAGAGACACTAAAATATGATAATAGTGAGGGACTTCAACAGCCTACTCATGGCACTAAGACAGATCACCTAGACAGAAAACAAATAAAAAAAATTCAACTTAAATTGAACTTTAGACCAAATAGACCTAACAGACATTTACAGAATATCCTACTCAACAACTAAAGAATATACATTCTTTTCATCAGCACATGGAACATTCTCCAAGATAGATGTTAGGCTTCAAAACACATCTCAACAAATTTTGAAAAATCAAAATCATATCAAGTACCTCCTCAAAATACAGTAGAATAAAACTGGAATTCAATACCAAGAGGAATTTCAGAAACTACACAAATACAGGGAAATTAAGCATGTTCCTGAATGACCACTGGGTAAACAAAGACATTACGATGAAAATTTAAAAATCTTTTGAAACAAATGAAAATAGAAAAAGAACATACCAAAAAACTTGTGAGATACAGTAAAAGCAGTGCTAGGAGTGATATTCATAGCATTAATTACATCAGAAAAGGAGAAGGATATCAAATTACCAACTTAATGATGTACCTCAAGAAACTAGATGAGCAAAAACAAACAAACAAAAAAAACCCAAATTAGCAGGTTAAGGGATAAATGAAATGAAAAATTGGTTCTTCCAAAAGATAAATAAGATTGATAAGCTGGTTGCGGTGCCATCTCCTGCAGCATCTCCTTCCTCCTTTGTGGCCCTCAATACCCGGACCGGCACTTGTCCCCAGCAAGTCATGACACTGAAGGTTGTGTCCGTGTAGAAGGGTGACAGCCTGGTGCAAGGCATCATTCACTTCGAGCAGCAGGAAAATGGACCGGTTGTGGTAAAGGGACCCATTACAGGATTGAGTGAAGGCCAGTACGGATTCCATGTCCATCAGTTTGGAGATAATACACAAGGCTGTACCAGTGCAGGTCCTCACTGTAATCCTCAATCTAAAAAACATGGTGGGCCAAACGATCAAGAAAGGCATGTTGGAGACCTGGGCGATGTGCCTGGCAAAGATGGTGAGGCCATTGTGTCTATTGAAGATTGTGTGTTCTCGCTCTCAGGAGAACACTCCATCATTGGCTGCACAATGGTGGTCCATGAAGAAACAGATGAATTGGGCAAAGGTGGAAATGAAGAAAGTACAAAGATGGGACATGCTGGAAGTCAGTAGGCTTGCGGTGCAATTGGGATCACCCAATAAGCATTCCCAAGGATGTGGTCTGAGTCCTAGTAACTCATCTGTTATCCTGCTAGTTGTAGAAATATGATAATTTTATAAAACTTATTATCAATTAAAATGTGTTTAAATGAAAAAAAAAAAAAACAAGATTGATAAACTGGCAGCTAGAATAACCAGAAAAAGAAGAGAGAAGATCCACATAAATAAAATCAGAAATGAATAAGGAGACATTATACCTGATACCAAAGAAATAAAGAAAGGTCATCAGAGAATATTATGAACACCTACATGCTCACAAACTAGAAAACCTAGAAGAAATAGATAAATTCCTGGAAACATACAACCTCCAAAGGTTGAAGCAGGAAGATATACAAAACCTACACTTCAGCCTAGGTGACACAGACCCATCTAAAAAAAAAAATAAATAAATAAAATTTAAAAGTAGACAAAGTACATGAATAGACATTTTTCAAAAGAAGACATAAAATGGCCAACAGGCATATGAAAAAACGCTCAACATCATTAGTCATCAGAGAAATGCAAGTTAAAACCACAATGAGACATCATATTAAACCAGTCAGTTTGTCTACTATTAAAAAGATAAAAAGTATCACTTATCTCCAGTGACACTGGCCTTTATCAAAAAGTCCCAAAACAATAAATGTTGGCATGGATGCGGAGAGATAGGAACACTCACACACTGCTGGTGGGACTGCAAACTAGTGCAACCCTGTGGAAAGCAATATGGGGATACCTTAAAGAGATACAAGTAGAATTACCATTTGATCCAGCAATCCCATTACTGGGCATCTACCCAAAAGAACAAAAGACACTTTATGAAAAAGACACCTGCATCCGAATGTTTATAGCAGCACAATTCACAATTGCAAAGATGTGGAAACAACCCAAGTGTCCATAATACATGAGTGGATTAATAAAATGTGGTATATGTATACCATGGAGTACTATTCAGCTTTAAGAAACAATGGTGATATAGCACCTCTTATATTCTCCTGGATAGAGCTGGAACACATTCTACTAAGTGAAGTATCCCAAGAATGGAAAAACAAGCACCACATGTACTCATCATCTAATTGGTATTAACTGATCAACACATAAGTGCACATAGAAGAATAACATTTATTGGTTGTAGGGAAGGGGGGAGTGGGGAGGAGGGGACGGGTATATACATACACAAAGAGTGCGATGCGCACCATCAGGGGGATGGACACGCTTGAAGCTCGGACTTGGGCAGAGGAGGGGCAAGGGCAACATACATAACCTAAACATCTGTACCCCCATAATATGCTGAAATAAAAAAAAAAAAGAAGACAAAAAGTAACAGATTTGGACAGAATATGGACAAAAGGGAACTTTTATACACTGCTGGTAGGAATGTAAATTAGTACAATTTTTATGGAAAACAGTATGGAGATTTCTTAAAGAACTAAAAATAGAACTATCATATGGTCCAGCAGGGTATCTACCCGAAGGAAAAGAAATCAATATATGAAAAAGTACCTGCACTCATATTTTTATTATAGCACTATTCACACTAGCAAAAACATGGAATCAACCTAAGTGTCCATCAGTGGATGAGTGAATAAAGAAAATGTGAATACTATTCAGCTATGAAAAGAATGAAATCATTTCATTTGCAGGAACATGGATGGAAATGGAGGTCATTGTCTTAAACGAAACAAGCCATAGAAAGACCAATATTGTATGCTTTCACTCATAAGTGGGTGCTCAAAAATGCATACACATGAACATAGAGAGAGGAATGATAAGATAATGGAGACTTGAAAGGGTGAGGGAGGGGATGATGAGAAATTAATGTGTATAATATTTGTTGTTAGAGTGATGGATACCCTAAAAAGCCCTGACTTGACCACTACACAATCTATACATGTAACAAGATCGCACTTGTACCCCATAAATTTATACAAATAAAAAAAAGAATATGGGAATACCTGTTAACTAATCTTACCAACTCCAGATTAGTCTGGCAATCTGATATATAAGAAATAAATTCACTGGTGTTTTACTGTGTGTGCTCCTGACAATTAGTGAGGAGATGACATTTGTATATCTTCCATGAACATTCTCTTCCCATACTTTATCTAACATTTTTTCAGGTGTTTTCACTTGTTCTTGTCATTGACATATTCCGAATATAAAATCTTTGTGCTATATACTGCAAATATTCTCCTAGTCTGTCACTTGTCTTTTTAAGTTTGTATTTGTAATATTTTGCCATGTATAAGTTAAATTCCATATGTAATCAAATGTATCAATTTTTTTGTGCTACTAGGTTTTATACATTGCTTAATAAGTCCTTTCATACAAAGTAAATGAAATGTTTTCTATTAATAGTATTCTTATTCTATTTTACAAATGCTTTGCTTTTAGATTTTAACCATTTAGAATTTATTTCACAATGCAGTATGAGACATGGGTCTCGTTTCATTTTTTCTAAATGGGTAATTAATTGCTTCAACACAATGTATTACACTCTTTTTCTTCATACAAGCTATCTCTCTCTGGAATTATTAAATATTCCCGGTACAAAGAATTGAGGCAAGTGGGTATATCACACAAGCAATTAGCACATTTAGTATCCGTAGAAAGAAATGATAGGAAGGTATCATCCTCCACACTCCCAGAATCTAAAGAATAACCTAATGGCTCAATTCACCCAACTTTGATTATTTTATTAGCATGAAAAATAATAATGTACTTGCAACAGAATCGGTTAGCTTCTGTATTACTAAATTAATTATAATAATTAGCAGTAAATCATCTCCTCCATGCCTCAAATAAAGATACAATCAAAACTGCTTTTCATAAGAAAAAGAGGTCAAGTCACCCTTGTTATCAGGGGTTTACTGCAAATGGTATGACAGAAATTTCCATGGATTATTCATGAAGGAGTTAACACAGACACATAGAAAAGAAAGAGCTAATCAACACAGTAGACAACATACGCCCACTTCAGAAACATTTCTGGTTGCCGAACAACCAACTCAGTTTTATTTTTAAAAGTCTTATGGATCTAAAAGAAAACAGTTCTTCCCCCGTAAGATGTATAAAAATAACTCTACAATTTCCCAGTGCAACTTGGTATCTAAAATGGAGTCTTTCAAAAATCCATATTAATATGTGCCTCCACTTGATATATTCTTGTCCTCAGGACATAATGGAAAAGAGGTTAAATTGAAATGTCAAATATACTTGAAAAAGAGCTATTTTTTAACTGCAATGCATAGGTTAAGGTTAGACTTGGGCACATTATTTACCCAGGAAATATATTTACTTAGACTAGCTAAATACTTAAACATTCACTAGTGAGAACTTGCTTTTCTCCAATAAGCAGCCTACCAGAAAATTCTTGCTATACTTTTAAAAAATATACTGCAAACACATCTGCTCCAACTGTCATTCTCCTACTCTTTCTGAGATAAGGAATACTTCCTTTATTGCTTATACACTGACCCTAGTGATGGAAAAGGCAGTATCTTTCATACCTTTGAGAGCCTTCAGTTTTGTCACTAAGACTTTCACAAACACTCTTATCATCTTGACTGGAGTGATTTAATTAGTCTTTGATCCTGATCCCTTCTCCAAAAAACGATAAGAAATCATATCAACATTCTAAACACAAATGTGAAGGCTACAATATTTTGTAGAGAATGACATTAAGTGGAGATTTGTGGGAATATACAGATTTTTTTTTTCATGGAATCCATTAGTTGTGTTCGTTGCACATGGTACAAAGAAGGGTTCCTATTTGACAAACACCGAGTTCAACCTGCACTAGAATCAAAAGCTTTTCCTGGCAGAACTAATATTCAGGAATGAAGGACATGCACCACATTGGTAACAATCTCATCCCTAGTAAGGGAGTGAGAGTGTAGGTATGGATAGTAAGCTGTGGGGGTATGGATGAGGAGTAGAAGGGAAGACTCGTTAGACAGCTATTAATTCTTTATTGGTTGTATTTTTATGTCAAAATAGGAAAAAATAAAGCATATTCTTCCCAAAAGCCTCGTTGAGGTTTTAAACAAGTCTACTAATTTAAGTTTGAAAAACAATTATTTCTGCATTTTGTCATGTCTCCAGAGGAAAAAAGGAAAAGGGGTTAAAATGATTAATCAAAAAATTAAAACCTAGAGCAATGAGAAAGGAAAAAAAACCACTGGCTATAGCCACGTTGTCTTTAAAATCCATGTTTCAATGACCTGCCTCTATTATACCAAATGCCATGGAAGCAGCTATATTTTTCAAGTTCTTCCATGATTGTTATTTTCCTTAAATCCTTAAATGAGATTAAATAATTAATCAAATTAAGCAAACATGTCCCTTTTAAAAAGAAAAAAGCAGGATGGGCCCCCAAATGAAAGAATTTTGTGACGAGGAACCTTAACATGTGGCTACAGCCCTTTGATGTTTAAGCTACTGCACGGTCCTGAGCTCTGCTTTCAAGAATGAGGCCTCCCTCTAACAGGAGTGTATGCTCTACTTAGCTCTTACAACCTCTAGTAGCACACTTGACCAAGGTCAAAGACCTCTTCATTAAGGTGAAGAAATAGGTAAAATTATTCGTCCATTTCCAGTTGGCATTTAAGGTTACAAAATTATTACATATTTACGTGATTCTAAAGAATCTAAAGATTCCTCATACTCTATTTTATCCTTCTTCAAATTCAGTATAGAGGCATCTTTTTCTTAAATATCATATATTACATGGTTTTATTTTATAAATTTAAAAGCCCTGAAATGAGCTCACTTTTTAAGAAAAATAGTCAATTCTAAATTCTATAATAAATCACTATTATGCCTTTTTAAGATAAAATTAGTGCATAAAAACAGGAAGAATATATATTTTTTTTATATATAAAATCTTCTCATAAAAATCTAGGTCCAAAAAAGGTGCCAACAAAAAAAAAATGTTGCAGAGATTTACCATGATGCAGGAACAGTCTACTTTAAAAGCAAACTGAAAGCACACAGGAGTTTCACAATGTGTTTTAAAACACCCTCATTAATGTCTTCTTTGTTGTTTTGTAGTTTAAATATTTCAGTTGATAGGCTGGCTTGCCAAAATTTGCTTCAACAAAAGAGTAAACTGCTTGGGGAAGAAAAAAAGAAGGAGGCAAACAGACTTCAGTAAGCCAATATGTTGTGCTGCATACAGCCAGCATTTGCCCTGTAAAATATATGCTTCTCAGTATGCAGATTGTGTAATCCCTTTAAGTAACAATTACTAAATTAAACAATGCAATCTGTCCCACTGGCAAGAAGTATGCTATGCTCTGGATTAGGAGATTCCATTAGGAGATGAACTCAGCTTCTAGCCCTGAGGCCAGTAAAGACTGAACACATTCCAGACAGGATGCAGCCAAACAGTCTCAGGTGTGGTGAGAGAGGAGCAGCTGCTCCACTCAAGATTATCCCTTGCAAACCAATTCAAGGAGATTGCCCAGCATCATCTGCAAAGATAACAGGTGCATCTTGAACATAAAAGAAAATGCTTTGAAAATATTCTGGCCAAAAACCTTATTTGTTAATCGGGAAAGGAGGAAAACTGTGCTAGACCTATGGAAATCCTACACTTCAGCTAATTTGTAAATACAGATTCCTTCCCACTGAATTCAATTTATGTGGAAAATGTACATTTCATATATTTAAGAAAAAAATATTGTCGAGTCATTTTATCTTAATTTTTAATATTTATATTTCCAACATAGGAAAATAAAGAAAATACATCCATATATGAACTCTTTCCCAAGATTTAATAGATATAAACATTTTGCCATATTTTCTTCAGTCTTTCTTCCTAAAATGACACAATGTATTATGAATACAACTAAATTCCCATACTTGTTTTTCTCCAAGGATAACTTCTTGAAATTGAGAAATATCATGCCCACATATTTTTAGATTTTACTACACATACAAACATATTCATAAAATATATATTGAAGTGTTTTGTGTATCAATTCCAAAAAATAAACAACTCCAACAAATCAAAAGATGAGCAACCTGATACAAAATTGGGCAAAAGATATGAAGAGATCACTGATGAAAAGTGAATATCAAATGGCCAATATTATGAAAAAGTATTCAATCTCACTAGTAGTCAGGAAACCCAAATTAAAATAGTAAGATGCCATTTCACACTCAAAACAATGGATAGGTTTTAAAATATTACTCATTAAGCATGATAGAGTATATCACTAAGAAAATGAACAGAGTTGGGGCATTTAATACTTAAGCCAATAATTTCTAAAAAATAAATGGCACACAGACATCAAATAGTAACTAAACTGTTCATTCAAATCCAGTGACACAAACATACTTTGCCATTCACTGTGATTTTTCTGTAAAGGATGCTTGGGAATTATTTTATATAAAAACATATGACAGCATTAAGTTTAACTTAGCTAGTAAATGTTAAATTAATGCAAGAAATATTTTACTACTCGACTTTACATAGAAGTCAGTTTTAAAACCATTAAGAAAATAAAGTTATTCCTGTAATTTTTCTGAAGTACACGTTGCTAAAAATACAACTTGAGAAATACATGACATTAAAATTTTTCTTTCTGACGTGCAAACTCTAATCAAAGCTTGGAACCCTGTGTCTACTACTGTTTCAGACATTAAATTTAAATAGTCCATAATCGTATGAAATATACCCAATCAACACTAGCTAAATGAAATTATATTTTCATTTGATAATGAATCCATGATTGGAGAAATATAGAATGTCTGATATGCTACTCCCACAACTTCCTATAAGCACGGACCTCTGGAAAATTAAACACAAAGTTTTCCCATAAATGAAATGGTATTTCCTTTGTACCTTAGGGGGAGAGGATGGAAGGGAGGAACCATAGTTCAGGCCATCGCTACAAGAACTGCCATGCAGAGATAAAATAGATGCTTGAGTAGAGTAGACACTATCATTATCAGGAGAATATTGAGACTCAAATGTGGATTCATCTACTAAGTCAGCATCATTTGTGTCCACCTAGGAATAAAACAATAATATCAGTTGGAAATTCTGTTCATTACGTATACGACAAACGGTCTCCACTGGAGACTAAAAGGCATATTGGTATCATTCTTTTATCTATTCTATCTTCTGTATGCCCTCTTCAACACATTAAAGACTGACTGATGTAGAAGAACAAGGATGACTGCCCACCTACAGCAGTGGGTGCTGGCATCCAAGGTTATTTTATTCCATCAATATAAAGGACTAAAGGTAACATTAACAAAGGGCCTGGATCAATTCTAAATTTAAACAGTTCTATAAGTTAAGGAAAATATTTGCTTTTCTCCACTTCCCCTACCCAAATCTTATAATTGTATAATAAAATGAATGAGGTCGTCACTTTTCCTATTCAACTAAAATAAACTGTTATTCAACAAGGCGATTATATATTTGTAAACTCCACTAAAACTATGTATTTTGTTTAAATTATCTTTAACTAGATTTAAAATCATTCAAAGTTGCTGAAACCAAAGAGAAAATCTGTGATTTTATGCTAAAATTATACTAACAAACAAAAGGCCTAATTATGATCTGGTTATGATGATACATTTAGTTATAAACTTCTGTTAGAAAACTCATACAGAGAGAGAGACAGAATTTCACTACATATTTTCTAAAAATCCTACTACTATTTTATGTCACAGAACCAACAGAAAGAATTAGGTTGTGATGAGCTTGAAGCTCTTCTTGCAAGTTATTCACAGTCACACACTAGAAAAAACAGAATTGACATCAATTACTACCCTTCTCTGATATTACCAACATTTTCTGTCTACCTTGACTAAATCCCATATGTTCTACTTCTTTATGAGATCAACTTACTTGTTTAGCCAGCAGAAGTTAGAAGCATTATAACATCATACCAGGCCACACGCTTGAAAAAGCCTATTAAAAATACAGGTGGGCCATTTCAAAGTGACCCACTCTTCAAATACGTTTCACAGGCCTAATCCTATATTTTAAATATATGTTCAAATTCACAAGTGAATCACTATGTGGACGTTTATCCTTACAAATATACATTATGTACAATAATCTACACAGTGTTAACTAAGCCTAATGTCATAATTACAATAGATAAACAATTGTTTTAAGTAACATTAAAAAAAGAATATCTCGATATAATTTGTATACCTATCACTGATAACTTCGAATTTTAGGAGAGATCCTAACAATTTGTTTAATTACTGTAGAGATAAAACACTAGAGACCACAGTAGTGGAGTGGCCAGTCCCAGATTACACAGCTGATTAGGAGGAAGACCCAGGACACTCTTATTACCATAATAAAATGCTACGATCACCTAAAAGTAGAACTAATCTTCTTTCTCATTGGCATTCATTTAAGGAGGTTCAAGGAAGCCACATAAACTCTAGAGAGAATATTATTTCTTGAGGTACTTTAGCAACAATGATATAGAGTGTCTGTGTCCTGCAACATTTCAAAAAGAATTTGCTATGTCTGGGTATTATTAACACTATAGTACCCTAGAAAGTTCACTGCATACTAAGGTATCTAGTTTTGAATTGCCAACATAATGCACACGGAGAGTAGGGCCAAAAGTTACCAGGTATGTTAAGTATTAAGGTGTAAAATTATTGCATTTATTATAATACACACCAAAATTTTCTAAGCGGCTGTTTTAAGAGCTCAAAATTTAAAAATATTGACAAAAATAATGGTCTCCCCAAAATTAGGATTACCAATATGTATACAGATAAAAGAAATAATTCACACTTTGGTTTAAAGCAAGATGTGCACAATCAGTTATAAATACATAATAAAGAATTTGATAGATTTTAAACCTCTCTGTAGTCTAACAAAACTAAAACAAGTATTTAAAATACAGGCATATTCCTTTCTAACGACACTGGACAATGTTTGACCTCCCAAAAAAGTTAAATCAGGAACCTAGCTTTAATGGTAGGAGTACCGTGAATAGGACGTACAATTTGTTATATTTATATTATGTAAATGTTATGTGTATATTTATGTCTGATATTTAGTTTTATCCTTAAATAACTGACATAGCTTTGTCCTCTCTACCAGACAGAAAGGTTATTAAGGGTAGAGTGGCCCCTAAATACTTTTATTCCAATGGATAATTTTTTAAAGATCAAGCAGAACTAAAATTTTAATTTAAAATTTCCTAGTAAATCAGTCTGTTTACATATATGTATTTTTAAAAACACAGTTTTACCTTTTCTGGAAACGCTCAGGTTCTTAATTATTCTACCAATTTATATAATTTTCACACTATTTATATCTAAGGTAAAAAATATGCCTGCCACTCATTAAAATGTAGGCAAAACATTGATTTATGACTGAATACTGAAAACAGTTAAAGAATGCCTAGACACATCCACGTATGAAATTAGAGCAAACAAGTGATCCAACAACTTTAGGTATGATATGAAGATTAATTCTACATGTTGACGCAATACAATGCTAACTGATTTTTCCCCACAAATTCAATAAATATTTTTCATATTTATTATGATTTTTCTTCCCATTTCCAACAAGAACCATTTGAGTTGGAAATAACATGTTTCCAAAACATAATGAACAAAGAATATAGTAGGACTTTTTCAGAATACTTGGAAAAGCAAAGTAAGATACACAAGATCTGAAAGAAAGCTTGATAAATCGTGGCCACTAACCAGAGCCAAGTCAGCCCTGAAGAGAGCTTTGTCAGCCAGCCCTTCCTCCCCGCACGAGTGTGGTGGATACAGAAAGGAATCCTCCTTAGCAGAAACATAACCTTCTTCTGGTGAAAGCTGCAGGGAGAATGGCGTTTTTGAGGACCAGTTCATGGACGAGAGAAAACAGCAAAGAGGAAAGGAAAGGGAGAAGGAACAGTAAGGGAGGAAAAGTGAGGGGAGAAAAGAAAAAAATGGGAAAGTTTTCAAATGATACCATACAACTTGAACATAGATTCGTAAATATAAAATCTGATACATATTCATATATAACATTTTTATTTGGTAAGACACAATGAGGATATTTATTCTAATATGAACATCATCTGTTAGATGTTCCCCTTTCTACTAATTTTTTTATCCATCTTCTTATAAAAGATTATCAAAATCAACAATTTTTTATATTATAACAATCTTCTGTGTATTTTTATCTGCAAAATATTCTGGCCAAATACTGACTTTCTAATATAGGAATAAGGCAACTTTTAGGTGTTAAGAAATAAAAGAAGCTGCAGAAGAGCAAAACATTAAAAAGAAGGATCAATTTCTCTCTGCTATCTTTTACTAAAATATTTTAAAGAATATAATTTACTTGATAAGGAATGTTACTGAATCCTACAGTAAAGTCTCTTAATTTAGCATGGCTTATAAAACAAAGTAAAACAAAAAATTGTCTATATGTACATAGTCTGTTTAAATTGGACCCCTGAGCTATTATATTCCAACCTTAATCACATGCATAGAAAATCTAACATTTTTATTCTACTCTAAGATAAAATGGGCTAAAATATTTAGATAATTGCTGTACCTACATCATCCTGTATCAGCAATACATGCAGAAGAAATATTATAGGGGAAAAAAACTATTTTTCTTCTTTTTCCATACATATGAGTTTAATAGTTATTAAACTTCACTTTAGGTAATAGAGATATTTATCGTATGTTACAATGCATACTGAATTTGAAATATCAAATATTGTTAAAGCAAAAATTTAGTTTGTAACTAGCTAGAAAAAAAAATGACTCTGCTTCTGAATAACCTGCATGGTTTCTCCTGAAAGGCAGTAAAAAATATATATTGAGTCACATTTACCATTTCTAACAGACCAGAAATAAATTTATGGTCCAAACTTAATACCCATGATTACTTAACTTTATATTTACATTCCCCTATGTACTGCTCTTTTGTTACAATTTCTACAATCCTGGTTTGATTTTAGGTTGGATTAACATATTCTTTACTCTTCCTTCCCTCCCTTTTTTCATAAATATATTTTCATAGGTTATTGAAATTCTCTGTGGACTAAAAAATGTTGCATGAATAATTAAAATAACATTTAAACTATATTAACCAAATTCTATTTAAAACCAAATTCTTTCACAAAAATCAACAAATCCATATTGCTATTTATGCAAATATATGTATTTATTTGCAATTTCTTAAGAGAAGGTATATTTGCCTTTTCAGTTAAAATTATATTTATATACTGTAAAAAAACCCAAATATTGAGAATGGCTCTAATATTTAGTTGTAATACAGTGATAAATGCCATGTTGCACTCATAACATCTAATAAATGTAATGTTTTATGTAACATAAATTCATTAATTGTTTCCAATAGTGCAGTCATTAATGATATGGGTGCTATTCCCTCCCAAGGGGAGAGCCACAAACTGGCGCGCCCAATTTCCTGCTCTGCAGTAATTAGACAAATACGTTGATTCAACTGAATCTAGGAACTTAAGCCACTCTGACAGAGACTCTACTTTATCCCACTGTGATTAAAGATTCTATTGTTAGTTTCTAATGCTATTAATTTTTCTAATATTCCACAACATTGGTATAGATACTTTAAGCCATATTTCTTCGAAAATATTTAATTCTGCATTCATCACAACCTTATTACTAAATAAAAAAAGTCAAAAGTGAACCACAGAGAGCAATAAATTATAAATTTATTCCTGAACTTCCTGGCTCGTTTTCTTTCCTTTATTTTTCTAAAATATTACTCAAAATTAAATCTTTATCTTCATGAAGCCAATAATCATGTTGATGGAAAAAAGTAACAAAAGTCATGATTCAAACTAAAGAACATCTAAAGCTAAAAGTGAGCCAATGAGTCATTTTCTTTGTAAATATAAAGAGAAAGCAATAAAATCTGAATTCTTACAGGTAAAGGCTTAGCAACTCCTATTCTCACAGTTCCTGACGGGGCTCCCTTCAGTGCTTCTACAGCTTCCTCAAGACTGCTGTTTTCCAAGTTAACATCATTGACAAACATGAGCCGATCTCCAGGAAGAAGTCGTCCATCCTTTTCAGCAATGCCTCCAGGCACCAAAGAACGAATTACAATCACAGTACTTGCTGGATCAACTGGATCCTGAGGAACAAAAAGGAAAGAAAATTCAGCACATTTTTACAGAGAACAATTCTTTTACCATGCTTTTCCCCTCTGAATTGTAAGGGATGGGTAATTGTTTGAAGTGTCTTAAAAAAATTCATGCCAAAAATTTCATATAAAATTTCTATGAATTATCTAGGCAAAGGTTATCCCCATTTTAGAGAGTTTAGAAAGAGTTCCCCTGAAACAATGGCAACCCCAATTGCTAATGTTCCTGAGAAGACTTCTTAAACTGTATAGACAACTTTAAAATTATAATTTTAATTTTTCATAAGTTGTCAAATTTTATAACTATCATTTGAGGCCAGATGTTGGGTATATTAATTATTAACAACAGCATTTGTTAAATAGGATGTTACTATGTGGAACATCAACTCACCACTAAATGTGAAGGTAGGGCCTGTCCTTTTGAAATGAAGAAATAGAGAAACAAACCATAAAGTATGTGGTGATGCAGTGTTTTTAAATACACAGCAACCTTAATATTAGAACAAGGCTCCAGAATCAGGCCTGTGAACACAACTCCCTGGAGTTATCTGAGATGACATTCTGGTTCAGTATTAATAAGGATCAACAGCGGTACTCTAGCAGATAGGCTTTGGCATTTCCTCATTTACTCAGCATAAACACAATGCAGGTAAGGACACAGGCCACACTTGACCAATTTAAGCATACTCATAAATTTAGTCAAATAACTGGAATGTTTAAATTTATAATATAGCAATCATAAATTTATCATTTACATTAGACAAAAGAAATAAATATCTAATTCTTTTTTTTTTTTTTTTTTTTTTTGAGATAGAGCCTTGCTCTGTTGACCAAGCTAGAGTGCCATGGTGTCAGCCTAGCTCACAGCAACCTCAAACTCCTGGGCTCAAGCGATCCTTCTGCCTCAGCCTCCCAAGTACCTGGGACTACAGGCATGCGTCACCCTGCCAGGCTTATTTTTATATGTATATATTTTTAGTTGTCCAGATCATTTCTTTCTATTTTTTTTTTTAGTAGAGACAAGGTCTCGCTCTTGCTCAGGCTGGTCTCGAACTCCTGACCTTGAGCGATCCACTTGCCTCGGCCTCCCAGAGTGCTAGGATTACAGGCGTTAGCCACCGCACCCGGCCAATATCTAATTCTTTATGACTTACCATTAAAATATGAGCCATCAATTAAGAGCATGGAAATAAAAATAATGTAAATACACTCCTCGAATAACAAAAAACACCACTGTATTTCTATAATATTCCTAAAATGTATTCTGCATGTTTCTCAAATTCCCAAGAGCTAAAATATAAAATAGTTCAATTAATTCAATGTTAAAATAAATCCTTTATGATAATCAATGAATTATATAAATTACTATTTTGAAAGATTGACTAAAATAAAAATTTTTGATAACTGTAAAATATCCTCTGCTCTAGATATCCCATCTTTTTTAAAAAAAAATTGTTAAAAGTAGGGTATATTTACCTGATAATCTAAAATGCTAAAACCAAGTCCTCTGCTCCCTTTCTCCAGCTCTATGTGCTGAATGCCAGCCTCCCACATAGCCAAAGGTGCTTGAACCTCCTCTGTATTCTGACCCACATCAGTCATCGCCAGCACTGGATCCTCTGTCTCTGAGGACCCGATGAACTCACCTAGATCTACATGAGGCTGGATAACAGATTAGATAGTTTACGTCAGAGGCATTAGATTAGCAGAGACACTTACCAATGCCACCAGAAAAAGAGAGATTCCGAACAACTGTCCCGAACAAAACATTCTGAAATAAGAGTAGCAACAGCTTATCACGAAACCTTTAGGAATTAAGGTTCTAACTATTGAAAGTTGTAAAAGAGGAAGAAATACTTAAGTTGTAACAAACATTAAAAATATATGGTTCAAAGATCTATGGAAATAAATATACAATAGTTAACATCTCAACAGCATGATTATGGGTCATCTTTACTTTTTACATCAGAGTCTGAATCACCACTATGATCGGAAAAAAAATATAAAGCTATTTTGATATTACACAGAAAGAACTCATGATAAATAAGAGTAATTCAAGAGAAAAGGGATGTGAAAAAGGGCTATACTCTATGCAAATAAGAGTTCTAAAATGCTATGACTTGTGCATTTAACTATTTACTTATGAAGTTAACATACACACAGTGGCGAAACATAAGATTTGAAATCGCATTTGTCACAGCTTGAAGCCTGTCTCTATGATTTAAAATTCGTGTTACATTGAGCAATACTCTTAATCTGGGCTTCAGAATTACCCATCTCATAGAGTTTTTTGAGGATTACATGAGGTAACATTTATAAAGCATCTGACACAGAAACAGGTATTCAAAATGTTAGCTTCTTTTGGTAAAAATAAATTAAAGTGAATATAGGTTAACTTAACTTTGTTCATCTGTATGAACATATCAAATTAAAGAAAGATTTGTTTATAAGGATGAAATTCTAGTTTGTATACTATCTTTCTTTTAATCAATTATTGCACAGTCTAGGACCATAGATGAAAATTATGTCTACCTGTTTTATTGTAATAATGCCATTTATATATACCCATAAAAACATGTATGGATCCATATGGTGTTAGCCTTTGAGTGCTATACAGTTTAGAATTATGTTTCTTATTCTATCCTATTCTAATTACCCATGTGAATATTAAATTATATACTTTATTGTTCAAAGTTTCTGAATTATTCCATTGTGATGATTCCTTCAGTGTAATGTAAATCAAATCCTAACATCATCTTTCATTATACCTTAAATGAAATTTGACTAGACTACCAATTATGCAAAGTCCAAATCTTAATTTTAGATATCGATTGTGTATCCTCAGAAAAACTGATTAGCTCCATTTCTTAACATTTTGATCTGAATGGAAAAGAATAAGCAAACAGGAAAATGGGAGTTTCTGGATGTCACAGAGAATTGTCTGACAAGTCTCGTTATGAGCTCAAATTTCTCATATTTTAAAGGTATAATGTGCAAATGAGTAAGACCTATATACACAGAAGTGCTGTGTCCAATTTCAGTCATTCTCTAAGCACTAACTGTATGCCAGGCACGTAGCTGAATAGATTATATAAAAGTGTCTTTTACCACATATGGACTATATACACACTATTTACACACATCAGTTTTCTCTTCTGCAAATAGAGACAATATGAGCATCTATTTCATAGGAATACTGCAAGTAAATTATACAAGTACATAGTCTGCAATAATATCTAATATTATTAATCACATTATTTAACCTTCAGAGCAACTCTTTGAGACAGGTATCATAACTTCCATTTTACAGAGGAGAAAACTGAAGATCAGAAAGATGGATGACTTGCCCAACTTTGTACAGCCAGCGTCAAGTCTTATTCAAACCCAGGTCTGTCTAACTTGAAGGTCTATCCTATAAACCATGAGCTATGTGAGGAAATCAAATATCAAATTTTTTAAAAGCCTAAAAAATGTTTAAATACCATCTAGTCTTTCCATTATATATTCAGATTAGCCTCATGTCTGTAAATGTAATACCTTTTCTGTTAGCTCAATATCGCATAAGTCCAGGCTATCCAGTTCTGACTGGGTGGTGGGTGGCACAGTTCGACGACAACACACCATGGTCACTTCTATAGGCAGTTCTTTCAAGATATTCACCACATCTTGGTGGTTTTCCCCAAGCAAAGTTATGCCATTTACCTGTGGAAAAAGATACATTGTCCAAGAAAGAACATTTCATAATACAAATATTCTTCTAAACACAATTTTTTATTAAATAAATGTAAATTTTACTATGGTGATTACCATAGTTCTGTGCTCAGAGCTACAGTTAGATCTGTGGAAATACTATCTAGAACAATTTATGCGCAAGTTTAGAGTTTGTTGGAATTGGAGCTCCTACAGCATTGACAGGAAAAGCACTAGCTTTCATTCATGTTTTATCTGCCAGTGTAAGATTCTGGAAAAAGGAGAGGTAATAAAAATATTACCAAAGGATAAAGGGGGAAAAAAAGAAGGTTAAAAAAAATTGACATTTTATACAATTATTAAGTGAAAAAAATGGCATACATGGTATGTTAGCATGTTATAAAAAGTGGAGGAAAAGAGTATATTCAAATGTTCTTATTTATGAATTTAAAATACTAGCAGATTACACAGAAACAAATATACTAGTAGTTATCTAATGAAGGGTGATGAGAACTGGGTGCAAGGGATGTTTATCTTTGTATTCTCTGCAATTTTGAAACATGTAAATGTATTGCCTATTCTCAAAATTGAATAAATATTTAAAAATTTCCAAAGAACATTTTTATAATTCTTTGGACCTAATGAAAAAAAAAAAAAAAACAGCATGAAATTAGGTCTGAAGTTCAATGTACATACAGGTGTGAAATTTCTGCTTTGGGAAGTTTTTATTTGTAGATCTCCTACAAGCACTCTTTGGGGGGGAAATTTAAAATAAGAACTTACTTATTCACCATATTAATGCTCCTGCAGCCTTTTCAAGAGTCTTATTTAAGAACGAGAAAGAACAGTATAACTCCTTACTTCCAATAGCTCGTCTCCACTGAAGAGCTTCCCACTGTGTCCAACAGGACCTTCTGGTAGAACAGATCTGATAAAGTGATGTCCCACTGTTGCTTCCAGACTTATCCCCAACCCACTGTTCTCACTAAACTTGCTCACGTGGGCCACCTGAAAAAAGAAAAATCACCACAATTCTAATACTCTTCCTTTTTTTCTATTCACGTACACTTTATGTTCACCTAAAAATGGTCAACTTTCTCACAAAGTTTCAAAAACATTATTGTAAAACTGCAAAGTTTTGGAGCTTTGCCATTGAAAGAATACTGGTGTCTGTTTCATGAAACAACACAAAATGAAAACGAAGCACCTATTACCTAGATCTCATTTGCTTCTCATAAATAGGTACAATTTCTTGCATTGTTTCCCAAATAAGGAAAATGAGATTCAGAGAGCTTACCTTAACCAGAGTGACACAGATGGAAAAGAGCTTGGAACCTAAGCAGTCTGAACCTAGAACCACACTCCTGACCTTATGCTGTTTCAAGGGAAAACAATGGTTTTAAAATTAATAGCCTTAAATGCCTACATCAGAAAAGACAGAAAGATCATAAATTAACAATCTAATGACACTCTCAAGGAACTAGAAAAAGAAGTGCAAA
The DNA here is from genome assembly GCF_000956105.1 of Propithecus coquereli. Lineage (NCBI taxonomy): Eukaryota > Metazoa > Chordata > Mammalia > Primates > Indriidae > Propithecus > Propithecus coquereli. Next base: position 896,097 of record NW_012155840.1, read on the forward strand.
CCAAACCGAAAGCCAGCAGAAAAAAAGAAATAACTAAGGTCAGAGCAGAACTAACCAAAATGTAAAACAAAAAACAATACAAAGGATCAATTAAACAAAAGTTGGTTCTTTGAAAAGACAAACAAAATTCATAGGCCTCTTGCTAGATTAACCAGGAATAGAAGATAAAGGATTCAAATAAGCTGAATCAGAAATGATAAAGGAGATATTACAACTGATACCACAGAAATACAAAACATTATCTATAAATACTATAAAAATCTCTATGCACATAAACTAGAAAACACAGAGAAAATGGATAAATTCCTGGAAACACACAACCTCTCAACACCCAATCAGGAAAAAATAGAACTCCTGAACAGAACAATAATGAGCAGCAAGATTGAAGTGGTAATAAAAAATCTTCTAACAAAAAAAGCCCCGGACCAGATGGATTCACAGCCGAATTTTACCAGACCTACAAAGAAGAGCTGGTACCCATACTGAAAAATTATTCCATAACATTGAGAAGCAGGGAATCCTCCCCAACTCATTCTACAAAGCCAGTATCACCTTAATACCAAGGCCAGGAAAGGACACAACAAAAAAAGAAAACTATAGACCAATATCCCTTATGAATATACATGTGAAAATCCTCAATAAAATACTAGCAAACCAAATTCAACAGCACACACACACACACACACACACACACACACACACACACAAACCACCATGACAAAGCGGGCTTCATTCCAGGAATGCAAGGGTGGTTCAACATACGTAAATGCATAAATGTGATTCACCACATAAACAGAAGCAAAAACAAAGATCATATGATCATCTCAATAGATGCAGAAAACTCACTGGACAAAATCCAGCACCGTTTCATGACAAAAACCTTCAACAAACTAGGCATAGAAAGAACATATCTCAAAATTAAAAAAGCCATATATGACAAACCCACAGCCAATATCATACCGAATGGCGAAAAGTTGAAAGCATTTCCACTTAGAACTGGAACAAGATAAAGATGCCCACTGTCACCACTTCTATTTCACATAGTACTGGAAGTCCTAGTCAGAGCAATCAGGCAAGAGAAAGAAATAAAGGTACCCAAATCGGCAAAGAGAAAGTCAAATTATCACTTTTTGCTAATTATATGATCTTATATCTAAAAAACTCCAAAGACTCCATGAAGAGGCTCCTGGAACTGATAAATTCAGCAGTCTCAGGTTACAAAATCAATGTATACAAATCAGTAGCATTCACATATACACCAATAACAGTCAAGCTGAGAGTCAAATCAAAGACTCAATAACATTCACAATAGGCACAAAGAAAATAAAATACCTAGGAATACACCTAACCAAGAAGGTGAAAGATCTCTACAAAGAGAATTAGGAAACACTGAAGAAAGGAACTGCGGATGACACAAACAAATGGAAAAACGTATCATGCTCATGGATCAGAAGAATCAACATTGTTGAAATATACACACTACCTAAAGTGATTTACAGAATCAATGCAATCTTCATCAAAATATTAATAACAATATCATATTTCACAGATCTAGAAAAAATAATTCTATGCTTTGTTTGGACCAGAAAAGAGCCCAAATGGCCAAAGCAATCTTAAGCAGAAAGTACAAATTGGAAGGCATCACATTACCAGACTTCAAACTATATTACAAGGCTATAGTAACCAAAACACGATGGTATAGGCACAAAAATAGAGATACAGACCCATGGAACAGAACAGAAAACTCAGGTATAAAACCATCCACATACAGCCAACTGATCTTTGACAAAGCAGACAAAAACATACACTGAGAAAAAGAAGTTCTACTCAATAAATGGTGCTTGGAAAACTGGATAGCCACATGCAGAAGAATAAAACAGAATTTACATCTCTCAACACTCGCAAAAGTTAATTTGAGATGAATAAAAGACTAAAATGTAAGGCATGAAACCACAAGAATTCTAGAAGAAAATGTAGGAAAAACTCTTCTAGATATCGGCCAAGGCAAAGAATTCATGATTAAGACCCCAGGAGCAATTACAGCAACAAGAAAAATAAATGAATTTAAATAAATGATTAAATTCAAAAGCTCTGCACAGCTAAGGAAATAATCAACAAAGCAAATAGACAACCTACAGAATGGGAGAAAATATTCACAAGCTATACATCCACTAAAGGCTAATAACCAGAATCTACAAAGAACTCAAGCAAATCAGCATTAAAAAAAAAAAAAACACCAATAGCCCCATTAAAAAATGGGCAAAAGACAAGACATGAACAGAAGTTTTTCAAAAGAAGATAGACAAATGGCCAATAAACAGAAGAAAAAATGTTCAACATCACTAATCATCAGGGAAATGCAAATTAAAGCCATAATGAGGTATCACCTTACCCCAATAAGAATGTTTTTTATTAAAAGTTCCAAAACAATAGATGCTGGCATAGATGCTGCCAGAAAAAAATGCTTATACACTGTTGATGGGACTGCAAATTAGTACAACCCCTACGGAAAACAGTATGAGATACCTCAAAGAAATGGTAGACCTACCATTCAGTTCAGCAATCCCACTACTGGGTATTTACTCAAAAGAAAAGAAGTCATTTTATAAAAAGACACCTCCATTTGAATGTTTATTGCAACACAATTCACAACTGCAAAGACACGGAATCAATCCAAGTGCCCGTCAATTCATGAGTGGATTAACAAAATGCAATACATATATATACCATAGAATACTACTCAGCCATAAAAAGGATGAATTAATGCCTTTTGCAATAATTTGGATGGGACTAGAGACCATTATCCTGAGTGAAGTATCTAAAGACTGGAAAAACAAACACCTCATGTACTCACTATTAAATTGGAACTAACCAATGAGCACACATGTGCACAGTGGGAAGTAAAACTCAGTGGAAATCAAGCGGAGGTGGGAGAGGTGAGAAGGGTGGAGGGGATGGGTGGAAACCTACCTAATGGGCACAAAGAACACTATCTTTTGATGGGTACACTTAGCCCTGACTCAAGCATTACAAAAATAATCCATATAACCAAAAACATTTGTACCTCCACAATTTTTTTTTCCACTTCAGAATATTATGGGAGTACACTTTGGTTACATACATTGCCTTTGCACCACCCAAGTCAGAGCTACAAGTGTGCCAATCCCCCAGAAAGTGCACACTACACCCATTAGGTGTGAATTTACCCATCCCCTCCTCCCCTCTCCCACCAGCTTGACACCCAGTGAATGTTACTTCCACATGTGCATGTAAGTATTGATCCATTAATGCCAATTTAATGGTGAGGACATGTGGTGCTTGTTTTTCCATTCTTGTGATACTTCAGTTGGAAGAATGGGCTCCAGCTCCACCCAGGATAATACAAAAGGTATTAGTTCACCACTGTTTTTTTGTGGCTGAGTAGTACTCCATGGTATACATATACCACATTTTATTAATCCACTCATGTATTGATGGGCACTTGGGTTGTTTCCACATCTTTGCAATTGTGAATTGTACTTCTATAAACATTCAAGTGAAGATGTCTTTATTATAGAAAGTCTGTTTTCCCTTTGGGTAAATACCCAGTAGTGGTATGCTGGATCAAATGGTAGTTCTATTTTTAGTTCTCTGAGGTATCTCCATATTACCTTCCGTAGAGGTTGTACCAGTTTGCAGTCCCACCAATAGTGTATGAGTGTTCCTGTCTCTCTACATCCATGCCAATATTTGTTGTTTTGGGACTTTTTTTTTTCTTTTTAACAGTATCAAGAATAATCTTTATTAAGACCACAATTAGTAAAAGGTTATAGTGTTTTAAAAACATCCCAGAATCCACCGCAGGCAACAAGTGCTAGGGAATAAACATCAAAGCATAAGAGCAAATAGTGCCCCGGTGTGTGATGTTAAACTTCATTTGTTTCATTAAATCCATCTTTTCTCCAATTTAGGCAAAGGTTATATATAGCAAAAGATGACATTTGTCACAGGTGGTTCATAAAATGGAAGTGGCTATGCTTCCGAATCTTGTTCACAGCGTCTTCCAGGCATATTACGTAATATTTAGACATCCTGGGTTTGCTCCCTGGGAGGAAACCAGATGATGGTTCCAATGTTACAAGAGAAACAGACATGGAAACCTTGTCCTTGTGACTAGTCCTCATAGATGTGTGACTTATCTATATGCTCAATGGGCTAAAGAGAAACAACAAATTATGTATAATTAGAGAAAAAATAAATTCAGTTCTTTTCAGGCATAAATGTGTATTTAAAATTTCCTAGTAAACAAATAATACTTCTATTAATATAAGTGAA
>NW_012155840.1:900950-903318 GCF_000956105.1 Propithecus coquereli
AAGAAGCTAAAAGAAAAAAGTGAATGAAAGCTTACAATAAAAGAATGTACTTCCAATTTCCTACTGTTACACTAAATAATGAAGAATTTTAGGAAATTACCCATTTTCACACAGACTCCAGTAATTATAATATTAAAATGAGAAGGTATGCTAAAGGTGATCAACTTCATTCCTTTTATTTTATTGTTAAGGAAACTGAGGGAAAAGGACTAAAAAAGTTTCATTTAAAAAGAGCTCTTTCAAATCTTAATAATAACATGTATAAGGTCAATATCAAAAGCAATATCATCTGATCCTGAAATCTAATACTGAATGAAATCCTTCTCACCTCAAAAACCCAATTTAGACATTACTTTCTGTGAGAAACCTTTCAGGTCCCCACTGATAATGTCCATCAGTCCTTCTCTCATTACTCTTTCTATGATTCCATTTATGCTGTATAACTATATAGCAACTATTTGAAATCAGATCTGTATCTTATTTACCTTTGTCTGACCAGGGCCCACAAATAGCTTAGTTCTTTCTCACTTCTGCCCTTGACAGACTACTGCGAATGCCACCAACAAAGCATGTGCACAAAGGGTAGTTAAAAGTTTGGTCTCAGGTCTGACATCTGTGAGAAAATGGCTGAAGACTCTCCTTCATTATTCAATTGTCATCCGAAGAACTGCAGTCTCAGTTATGCATGCCAGTCACATTACCTCTACCCCAGAAAAGAAATCCATTAACTTTCTTTTCATGTTAAAGTAAGTACTTTTAGGCTGGACTTTATTGTATTTTTCCTTGACTCAATTTAAAATGGTAATAACAGTTGTACTTAAGTTGTACTTAATTCTTATTTGACTATTAATCATCTTGAATGTTAAAAATGATTATGGTCATGAGGATTAAATGAAACACTAAGAACACTGCTTGGTACAAAGTACTCAGTAAGTACCAGTTATTAATATACTATGTCATTATCTGTTGTGTTTCTCTTCTAATCCAGAGGCATATGAGTATTTTAATAAACATGAAAAATTCTACCCAAAATAGTATTTCATTTTTCCTTTTGAAAGCTCTGAAATGTGCAACTATGTATCTAAAGGTTGATAATTTATGTCAACTTTGTTAGACTTCTTTTGGGGATCACTATGCTAGATATACGAACTATTAATAAACATGAAACATTCACCATGGCATAAGTGATATGAAATAAGTATACAGAATTAACCTGTTAAGGAATATAAATACAGAAGAAGATAAAAAAAGAAGTAGGAAAGAGTCCCTATATAATTCTGTTCATAGATCATAATAATTTTTGTTTTATATTTTTAAGGAAACTGTCATTCTATTCTGATTCTTTTTACAAATCACAAGGTTTAGGAATCAGAAAAACCTCTCCTTGTGTCTACATCGTTTATATGAATAACAGCAGTATTAAAATATTGATGAAATATGAGTTTTAAAACATTCATCCCTTTATTACAGCTCCTTGGTTTCTATACAACTTTCTCCAACTTGAATTTTTTAGTACCTGCATCACCACATTTAGTTCCTATAAAAAAGCTTTGGACATTTGAGACTTCTCTGGGACTCTTTCTGATGATTACCTTTATTATTGTCATGAACTTCCTGCTCAAATATCGTTGTAAGTTAGGAAATTAGGGAGGGTGTAAGCTAACCTACCACTATTTCATAGTTAATTCCCATAATCCTTTGCCACTTTGTCAGCAGGACAGCTTCTTGTTGTGCATCTTCTGTTGCTTCTATCTTGGCTGGTAGTGATGGATACCCTGAAATCATCAAGGCAACTAAGTTAGCGACAAACTACAAAAATCTCGGTATCTTTACATTCTATACCAAGGACACTGTGATCAGAAAACCTGTTTGTGGTATTAAGTCAGACGTTTCACCCAATATTTAGGTTACTTTCATTTCTAGTCTTATTTTAATAATTTAATTTAGAATCCCACAATTTGACACTATTCTCTTTTAACAGATGTCTTTCAGATCTTAACTATATTTACATTAAAGCATCTACATATTACCTAACTTTTTTTAAAAGTATGAGGACTCTGAGTTGCTCCAGGATTCACCTGGTTGTCCTTTGGTGACTCTATAGTAGAAAACCATGTCACCTCCTATGTCAGTTTACCTTTCATTTTCATTTACTTCTTCAGAGTAAAAAGGACTATGCTATTACTTAGCAAAAAAACAAAAAATTAACAAATAATATATAAAACTCCACGTACAGTGAGAAAATATAGATAAAAAATAATGAAAAAGTGAGATTGTACAATAACATAAAAGCCTATAATTGGAATCTAATTGGCCAAAAGAGAAATGATAAAGAAAAGAATACCATTAAACAAACTATGTAAACAAT